>NC_084804.1:29300460-29485460 GCF_963583255.1 Pyrus communis
AAAAATAGGGGTGTGCTATCCACACACCCCTTTTTAGCTCTCACACACCCCTTATTAATTTTTGTCCTTTGATCATCTTCAATTCATCCGATCCGATGATAGAAAATTAGAAGGGTGTGTGGATATCACACCCCTAAAAATATTTACTATTTAAATATTTTTAAAATTCACAGCATCACTATGATCTTGAGAACCTCAATGCTAACCAAAAAACCTACATACATGAGATCTTCTCAAGTTGGTACACTTAGCGGAAGAGCAACCTCCACACCATTATCAGTTATATGATGATCTGGAGACCACTCTTGCAGTTGGCTACCCTAAGGAGTTGGTGGATCGCCCGAAAGATAGGGTGTGGCTGTGTTCACATTTTCAAGACACTAAATATTCGTAAATATAATATATATTAATAATATTTTAGCAATATGCTATTAATATTTTATGAAATTTTAATATTATTTCAATATTTTTTTTATTAATATATTGTTGGAAATGCGTCTTAAACACAATCATATGACGATACTTTATGAAAATTTCACATATTAAACTAAACTTATTTAATATAATGACAAAGATTATTTATTTAAAGCCGTTTGATATAAATGTTATATGCTTGAACAATAAGTCCAAGGAATATTTAATTAAAAGAATGTGATATAAAGAAATTAGATTCCTGAGACCATTCTCTTTCGTACACATATCCTAAATGTTCCTGATCATAGGATTGCTAATTGGGTATTGACAGTCCGTTAAGATCAATACGTGCTATGTCTTCACTTTAGGAGAGTGACTGGTCTCGAGTCATTGGTGTGACTGACACCAAGACAAGTATGTAGGTGCTCAATAGAGAATGAGTCTACTGAACGTGATCAACAAGGAGTTCTCATACTTATGTCACATGAGAACTCATGGTTAGGATAATGCAAAGTAGTCATTTGACTCGAGGCATCATAGTTGTCTTGTGGTTAGGTCCTTGATCTTTAAATGTATCAAAGGAACTCCATCAGAAGGTGTCCACGGCATAGTTGGGGTTAAGCTACTTAACCGTGGAGGCAGGTGAATGCGCAACAAGAGATCTCTAACCTTCAAATCGTTAAGGGAGAATACTCTCTAATATGATTAAGAATCTATGGCCAGAGTATGATTGAGATTCAAGAAGTCATTTCAAATCACATTCAAGGTAATCATACAGACAAGCGAATCACATTGGATAGTAAACATAAATAAACTATCAAACCAAACAATGTGATCAAAAGTATTGTATTAGAGAAATATTGTATTGCATTTGTAATCCCAAACTAAATAGGTTCTTCAACCTCTTATGATTAGCTTAAGTAGTCATGACATACTACTAGGTGTCGCTCATGGTTTATGGAAACTCTAAACGTGATTAATCATTAAAGGGAGAACTAAAGGTTAGTTTCAATTCACAATCAATTTCAAGAGTTCTAATCGCCCACTGCCTCGCTAAAAAGAACATAATGGATCCCACACCATATAAGGTAATGGTTGAAGGATTTAAAAGAGATGAGTAAGGACAATTAAATATTATAATTGTTTATGGCAAATATTAATTAATCAAATGAATAGGCATTGAATTGTCAAGCCCATTAACTTAAGTTGTATGACAACTTAACAACCAAAAATTCAAGAAGCCCAATACAACCTGTAAGGCTTGGGAAAACCGACCATAGAGAGAGGAAAGACCTTTTGGTCCAATATGCACACAAGAGTTGAAAGCATAGAAATGGTATCTTTACTCCATCCTTATTAGGTGATTCTAAGGATGAAAAGATAGAACAACACTCTCTCTTTTCTCTCTAGACAGTCGGCCCTCCCTAGGAGAAATAGCTAGCAATCTTCTTCTCTTATGGTCACTCACCTTCTCCTTCATTCATCCTTGATGTCGAATATCAGAGGTCCCCTACCTTGGGAAATTTTGGAGAACCAATTCTTCCATCCAAATCCATGGAGCCAAGGAGACAAGAAGCAAATTTCCTCCATTCATATCCATGGAGCCAAGAAGCAAGGAGACAAAGGAAAGAAGGCCCTCACATGGGTGACTAACCTTTGCTAAGCAAAGAGGTGCTTCAAAGGTATAAAGAAATCCCAACTCTCTTTTAGATTTTGAGTTGAGTCTTGGTTCACATCTACTAGGCTTTGAAAGTCTTGGTTCAAGGTTTTTTTTAGTGCATATGCTTCTGCTACCGCCATTTAATTGTTAAGTGTTATATATGTTGCTCAAATGAACTTAGTTTTCAAAATATTTTCCTTCATATACGCACTAATACGTTTATTTTGAGTTTAACAAAAAAGAGCGAAGGCAAACAAGATAAATAGGTCGAAAAAGAAACTTCTCCACTGCTACGATTTGAGGCGCTTCTCCTATAGGTTGGAGGAGCGATGTCAGGTAAAAGTACATTAATTTTAAATTGTAATACATTTTAATTTCTATTAGAATTAATAACATATTTGTTAATATTTTTTTTTCAGGCAGGTTCTAAGTTCCCGGAGATCAACATGTTTAAGGAAGTTAATGTTCCACCTAGCGATGAGATCATTGAGCAGCTCCAAATGAACTTAGTTATGTATTTTTTAAATTTATAAATAGTATTAATATTAATTAAATATTAATATGTTTGTTTTTATTATTACACGCTATTATAGTGGAGAAGAGTCATGCGGTTCTCCAAGAGGTGGCATCACAGCTTCCCTAGGAAACCCCAATCGAGGACACACTCCGACCGAGGATGCAGCTCTTTAGATCCTAATTGACACTCTGGATCAAACACTCGGTCGTAGGCTGGTTAGGTTGTCTTAGTAACAAATGGTGCCTCCACAGGTTGACATATGATCCAACCTAGTAGTAATCCGCCATGGATGAGGAATGTGCGCTATCGTGACATTGCTACTTCCTATTCCAGACAGAGCATAGGATAGGTCGCCATGTTGACACAGGAAGTTGCAGATTTGAAGCAGCAACTTGTAGCCCAGAATGCCCAATTGGTGGCCTAGGACATTAAGATGAACCAAATCTTACACGCCTTTCAGTTGTCCGACATTCATTCCCCAGCCACCAACTGCTCCTCATACACCTTTGACCTCTCAAATACTCAACCCTACATAACCGGCCAATGCAATAGACCTTGATGATTTTATTTTTTTTGTGTTTCTTTTAAATTCAGATATTATAAATTTTCTCCGGCTTGTACGTACATTTTCATATATATATATTATTAAAAATTAATTTTTATTTGTTTATCAATCATTGTTTTTTATTTAATTATAATAATTTAAATAAATTATGTAATTAAAAATAAATTGTTAAAATACATAAATAAATAAAAAATATTTGCGCGCCGAAATAACTTCGTCACACAAAATTAAAAGTAAGGAAGATCTTCATCACGCAAGACCATGAATGACAAATAGCTTATAATTTAATAATACTCAAATTACTATAAAATGAAATATGATAGGCGAAACTTCCTTGCATCAATGTTTGCACAACAAAAGCTCTGGTCGTGCAAAGTCCCATGTAACAATTTGTTCTTGTCGTAATTTCATCAAGGCGATGACATGTTGTCATGGTTTTAACCCTTGCGCCATGAATGCCTTTGTACCTTCAAATTTAGTGCAATGAAGTGTTTTTTTGTCTCAAAAATGTTCTTGCTCGACGCATTTGTGAATCTCCATCGCACAAACTCTATCTTCACAAGTTTTGTGCGACTTATTTCGTCGCCCAGTTTGTATAATTTGTGGGTGGACTAGAATCAATGAATCACTAGGTATCAGGGATTCATGAAGCCCTTAAAAATTTTATATTTGTATGTGACATCTTTGACACAAAAATTTAGTATTGAATTGAAATTTTAGATTTGGATTTAAAAATTAGAAAAGATCCATTGCAAAGAGTTGCAGGAATCGGAATCAGGCATTCTCATTGAACTATTTGCTAACAGTCAAGAATCGGAATGAAAATAAAGGTGATTCACGTTACAACTGTTCATTACTGTCAAGGGTCGGAAGCAAAACCAATTTGATTACAAAAAGGCCCTTGGACAAATTTTCTTTTCTGTTCAACTACTTCCTCAATTTTTTAAAAGATGAAAATTGTGGCATCTATTTATAATTAAGTAATGTTACACTTACCACATATTTATATCATCTCTATAATAGAGGTAGGATCCACCAACACATGTGGACTCTATCTCTATTAAAAATATGATACAAATATATGGTAAGAGTAACATTTTTCTTTATAATTTCATATGAAAACAATTGGGTTTATATATCCAAGGTTTGTACAAGTTAGCTCCGATATGATTGTTGGCCTCAGTTTACCAACTTATGTTTACTTAGGCAAACAATATCATATGCTGTTCAGTTTACATATGTTGCCCTGTCCCTTAATTTTTCTCGTTAGCTTCATCCTATGCCAAAAGTTCCTTAATTAAACCGTTGCTGCTACTAAAGGTCGGCATCGGCCGAGTCGTTTCGGGTTGAGCTCTAGGACCGTTGGTCAGTCCAATAACATGCATAACGAAGGTATTAAAAGACGTTAGGCGTTAGTCGGACGGCAGATTTGGGTTTAGCGCCTAGACGGATAAGTGGGGCCTAGGCGGGGGTTTAAGCCAACTAGGTTGATTTAAGTACATTTATTATATGTTGTGAAAATAAGTGTCTATGTATACTTCAAAACACATAATTGTATATAAAAATTACAAAATAAAATGACATATAGATCATAAAGTACTAGAACATATTGAAAACATGGGGAACAAACATATAATTGTCGATGCAACTTTCCGCCATTTTCAGTCTTGACAAAAATGCATCTGCAAAACAATAACACTTTTGATCAAGGACCTATGCCTCACGCGCCCACGAGGTGAGGGGGGGGGGGGTTAGGTCAATGGATCTTCAATGCCTAAGTTAGTTTATCTGAAAAGAGTAAGTGTTTAGGGCTTTTAGGGGTAACAAAAGCTTACCGAAGTTTGGTATAGATGGAGGTAAATATAGGGTAGTGGCCCCATGATGTTAGAGTTTTATCCTACACATGACGGCATCCTATTGCCCAATGTTTATGTAGAGAATATTCTCAAGATATTAAAATAGGAAATAATATCTTAAGATAATGGTATAAATATCTCTAATTGATTTAAATGGAGATTATTTACTTGAATGAAGTCAATTTTCAATTGGATATGTATTAATTATGGGATTTGGGTAATTAATCATTATCTTAATGCTTTGACATTTCCTTGCCATGGGCAAGTGAGTTGTGGACAGTCGTATTCAGCTGTATAGACCTTTAGGGGTGCTGAGTTGCTCGTGAGAGTATTTGAGAAGTCTGCCCATTTAATTAGGGCAATCTTGTATTTCTTGAGTAAAAGTTCACATGTCACCTCCAGAAATTTTGAGATTATTTTAGACTCGACAATAATGAGATTTTATCTAACTATTCAATGAGTCTCTTACATTTTATTGAAAAAAAATACAAAACGAAAGTAATCGATTTTATGTCTAAGTTAGAGTCCCGACCGAAGCGGATTTAAACGGGCTAGACGAATGCATAAACGGATCTAGATATACTTTCTTAATTTTTTAAATGTTTAAGAACGAATCGGAGCGGTCGCTTAGGCGTTAGACGATAATTCTTAGAACAATGCCCGTAATCCACCCAAACAAATGAACAAACCGATCCATTATCTGACAGGTCGGTTTTAATGATTAAGAAGCCTGATACATTTCTCTCATTTTTGCTTAGTAACTTCATTGTTCGCAAAAAACTCATCACCCATAAATATGCACAAAAAAAGAGGTAAAATCACGTTTCAATAATTAGAGATCAATTTGAAAAACATATTGACTTCTGATGATGCATGATGCAGATCCAGAAAAGTGGGATCTGAAGGTGAAGAACGGGATTCCGCTCAAATAGGGGCGAATAAAATGATCCAGAAAAGTAAATCTTTCCTATAAAAAATTTAAAAAAATAATAAAAAATAAATCTTGAAGCGGTGGAGGCTGGAGCAAGCAATCAATGGAAGGGATTTGGTGAAGAAATAAAAATAAATAAATCTTGAAGCGGTGGACGCTGGACAGGCAATTATTTGAGGATTTGGTGAAACAAATAAATATTGAGCGGGGGGAGGCTGGAGCAAGCAATTAATAGAAAGAATTTGGTTAAACTTAACAATTTTTTGCACGACTTATTAACTTGACATGAAACACTATGAAAAATAATGAATTTCGAGTCAACATGTTAACTAATCACATCGTTATCGATTCACCTGTTAAGAACTCGTTACAAATTTATTTGCGGGTAAACCAAAAAAAGAAGCTTACTAGAATAGCCATAGAACTTAGTCTCACATAAGGTAGATCAAATCCTTACTGTTGGTCAACAATGGTGAACGTTCAACACCGGTTAACAACGGTAAACAACGATTGACGGTCATGAATGGTCAACTTTGATCGCTCATTATAAATTTTTAAATAATTTGATTTTTCTTACAAAATACCAAAACACATTAAAAAAAATCATAATAATAAATTTACAAAAAGGAAAAATGGGAAATAATATGCAAATGCTCTTGATCGCCTCCTCTACTTTTTGACAGTGAGTACATTGTCATTTTAAGACCCTTTGAACCCTCATGAACATTGTTTTTAGGGGAGTTCAAAAATTCAAATGACAATATAACCATTGTTCAAGCATAGATGATGAAATTACGAGTGTTTATATATATTTTTTTCACACTTGTACATTATTTGTTTTTTTTTTTTTTTTTTTGTGAACAAACGGTATTTTCTATACTAAAGGGGAGGAGGTGGTATTAGTCTCACAATGGGCTAGCAATAATATAATTCTAATTCGCATTTGGCGAGAATTGAATCTAAGACCTCTCACTTACAAGTGAAGAGGAATACTACTAGACCGTAATACTAAGTGACATTTTTTTTTAGTCCTCTTAATAACATTTTTCACAAGGCTTTTGAGGATTTTAGAAGTCTAAATGAGGATGTTAATGTAACCTTCATCAAAGCATAGAAGATGTGATAATCAACGTCTACATTTTTTTTTCTTCATATTTTCACACTTATAAATTAATTATTATGAATCTTTTAGTATGCTTTAGTATTTTGTAGTAAAAATCAAAACCGCACTGAACCAAATCATGCCCACCCCTAATTGTAATGTTTAAAACCACAAATCAACTATTTCTTCAGCGGGCACAAAACAATTTGTTTTTATTAACCGACCCAACCCAATATATAGTCAGGTTGGGCAATTGACCCATTAAAATGTCCACCTGTATTCACAACTGGCTATTGTGGTCTAAAACATGTTGCTAGTATCGGCTCCATGGTGCTTTTAAAATAATTGAAATCGTTTTTGATGAAAATATTTTTGAAATAAATTCTTAGTAGAAATCCAAGTAGATTATGAAAAATCACTTTAAATGCTTTGTATAAGAAGCACATATCTAGTGTTTCTTCCAAAAAATACTTAAAATACTTTTGAAATTCAAAATCAATTTCATCAAAAGTAATTTCAGCCATTTTCAGAACACTTCAAAACGAATCCATACCTCTTGAGCTAGATGTACAATATCCTAAAGAGTACAATTTATGGCCAAACAATACTTTTCTTTATTTTTGCCACTTATTATTACATTTCAGTGACATTTATTTCCTTACGTGTGTGTGAGTGTATATATATTTTTTATTTATTTATTAAAATACACTTATCTTCTGTTTTTTTTTTTTTTTTTTGGGAATATAAACTACAAATCGACGGACCATGGGCCATTGCAATAGATAAAATATTTAATTGATTTAAACCTCAGCTTATTTAAATTTTCTGTTAACGATATAAAAGGGGGTCACTTGGCTTGGCTCTCGTTCATACTTATTAGCTCAAATTCCTGCTAACAGCCCTTTTATGGATGCGTTGCGTTCTTCTTTTCTGTGCACAATTTCTAATCTCAATCCAAACACAAGAAAATCACAACCTCCGAAGAGCACTAGTTCTCCATGCATACTACTATTAGCTATAGCAAGAAAAGCTAATGATAGTGATGATGATATTGCTCCAAGTACGAAGCGATGTGCAATGATCTTGCGATCTCTGGATGACTTCATAAAAAACTACATAGAGCCACCACTACTCCGACCTTCATTGGACCCGAGGCTCGTGCTCTCCGACAACTATGCTCCTATAACCGAAGAGCTTCCCCCAACCGAGTGCGAGCTGATACAAGGCTCCCTACCACCGTGCCTTGACGGTGCCTACATTCGCAATGGCCCAAACCCACAATTCCTTCCCCAAGGGCGGCCTTATCACCTCTTCGATGGCGATGGCATGCTTCACTCCATCAGGATCTCCCAAGGCCGAGCAATGCTTTGTAGCCGCTACGTCAAGACCTATAAATACACTGTGGAGCGCGAAGCCGGATATCCTCTCTTTCCCAGCATTTTCTCTAGCTTTAACGGCCTCCTTGCCTCCACAATGCACGTGGCTCTTCTTGCTGCTCGAATCATTGCTGGTCATCTCAATCTTGCTAACGGCTTTGGTGTGGCCAACACCAGTTTAATTCTCTTTGGCAACCGTCTCTACGCGCTTTGCGAGTCTGACCTCCCTTATGCTGTGCGGTTGACATCCAACGGAGATATTCAGACTATGGGGCGGCACCATTTTGATCAGAAGCTCTCCGAGGGCATGACAGCTCATCCGAAGATAGACCCCGAAACAGGCGAGACCTTTGCTTTCCGTTACAGACCAGTGCCTCCATTCCTCACCTATTTTCGCTTCAATGCAGACGGGACAAAGCAACCCGACGTGCCCATATTCTCTATGCGTCGTCCATCTATCATCCACGACTTTGCAATCACCAAGAAGTATGCCGTATTTGTTGACATACAAGTAACACTGGACCCCATCAAAATGATCACTACCGGTGGATCTCCAGTCGTTTTCGATCCGTCCAAAGTGACTAGGATCGGAGTACTTCCACGGTACGCAGTTGACGAGTCCGAGATGAGGTGGTTTAATGTTCCGGGATTGAACATTTTACACACCATTAACGCATGGGACGATGATCAAGAAGACGATCTCGATACGGATACTATCGTGTTGGTTGCACCAAATGTATTGTCTCCACAATACATTTTCGAGAGATGGGATCTCTTCCGCTCGTCTGTCGAGAAAATGAGGATCAATCTTAAGACGGGGATCGTAACGAGGCAACCAATCTCCGTAAGGAATATAGAATTCGGAATGATCAATCGTGCTTATGTGGGGAAGAAGAACAAGTTTGTGTATGGATCTGTCCCTGGAGAAACAATGCTCGCTGATGATCATTCAATACCAAAGTGTGCAGGGGTGGTGAAGCTGGATCTAGATGTATCGTCCGATGGGGGTGAGCGCACGGTGGCATGCAGGATGTACGGACCAAATTGCTACGGCGGTGAGCCTTTCTTTGTTGCTAGAGAGCCGGAGAATCCAAACGCGGAGGAGGATGATGGATACGTGGTGTCATTTGTGCACGATGAGAAGACAGGAGAATCAAGGTTCTTAGTGATGGATGCTAAGTCGCAACAGCTTGATATTGTGGCGGCTCTCAAGCTGCCCCGCCGGGTCCCGTACGGTTTCCATGGTCTCTTCGTGAAGGAAAGTGACCTACAAAAGTTGTATTAAATTTACTGAAAATATGACTTTAGCCCCTGGAACTCAATTTTCTCCACATAAAAGCTGACGTAAATTTTTTGCTCAAATAAAACCCATTGACTAGACTCCACATAAGCAAATTCATTAATTATGTTTGACTTTACCCATTTAAAATTTTTTGGATGCCCAAAACACCCTTATTGAATGTTTAATGTACACAATTAATTACATGCAAATTGTAAGAGAGAATTAATGATTTTACAAAAATAATATTTTGCATATAAATGTAGGGATTTGTTGGTTAGTTTGGCTCTCGAATTCCAATTTACCATTACAACGTGTCCATATTATATATAGGTAAATTATTGTACTTTAAAATATATAAAAAAAATTGTTGTTTAAGTAAAAATATATAAATTAAAGGAGATAAAAATTGCAGGTAAAGTAATTTTAGGACAAAGAAAAAGATAAGAACCAACTATAGGTAAATTATTTACATATATAGTCTAGATATTTGATTCACATAAAAAATGTAGGTAAATCACGTGTACATAATTTACCTACTATTATATTAATTTACCTACTTGCATAATTTAGGAAAAATGCCAACAAAACATGAGAATATTATTTGCATATATCATAGGTAAATTGCCAAAAGAAATATGAGAATATTTTGTTTATATACTGTAGGTAAATGACAGACTATAGGGCGATATTATTTATACAGGTAAAGTAGGGACGTTTAACTATTATATATAAGGAGAATAATTACACCGAATAATAATGTAGTCATTATTTAAAGTAATGCACTAGATTGTTGTAGAAATTAAAAATAAATAAATAGAAAAAACGTCAAGATGATTAATTAGATTTTAAGGCCCTTGATTGAAGCTAATTTTCAAGTGTGGGTTGTGGCAAAAATTGTAAATAATTTGTATTAGTAGGTTACTTATATTCTTATGTGGCAGTTTATTTGACTTTTGGATTTTTGTTGGATTTTTAATTATACGTGGGTTTATGTTTAGAAATTGTGATTTTTCAAGACCAATATCTAATGAACCCTTTTTTTAACACTACGTTTCATCTTATACACGTTGCTCTTTATTTTAGTTTATTTATTTATTTATTATTTGTTTAGTCTAAAGATCATAAACAATAAAGTGTGACATGAAAGAACATAAATGTACGGAAATTATTCGTTTACATATAAAATGTATAATTAGTTGGAAAAATCATTACTTAATGTTAGGTTGTACTAATTAGTTGACACCGTGTAACAATCTGTGTACTAGATTCATTCTTTGCAGTTTTATTTCGTTGGTGTTTCGAGATGTTGAAATTTCATTCAACGGTCAAAAATTATTAATGAGAATGTGACTTTAGCCCCTGAAACTTAATTTTCTCTACCTAAAACCCGACAAAAGTTTTTTTTCTTGAATAAACTTGTTGACTAGATTCCACATCAGCAAATTCATTAATTATGTTTGACTTCACACATTAAAAAAAAATTTGGATGCCTAAAATACCCCTATTTGAATTTTTTTTTTTTTTTTTTTTTGTAAACCCTATTTGAATGTTTGATGTACATAATTAATGTCATACACATGGATGGTAAGGGAGAATTAATGATTTTACAAAAAAAAAAACAATATTATAAATTCATTGCCTAACAATAATAACATACAACATGTCTAATATATGCTATTACACATGCTTAATTAATTCAATAAAATTATATTTTACATATTAATGTAGGTAAATTATCTCTCTCTCTCACTCACTCACACACACACACACACACACACACACACACACACACACATATATATATATATAAATGCATGATATATGTAAAATTCATGCAAAATAATTTACCAACCAGAAAAAAAAAAACATTTGATTCAAATAGTGCACCTACTATTAAAAATTTTAAATGTTAGATTGCTTAAAAAAAGAAAAATAATATACCCAGTATATGTAAAATACATGAAAAATAATTTACCTACATAATAACAAACCCATATATGCAAAATACATAAAAACTAATTTACCTTATAAATTCATTGTTTTATTTTTAAAAGAAACAATGTTTCTACTAGTTTTTTTTTTTTTTTTTCCAAAAATAAAGTACCTATTATTTAGCTTTTTTTTTATTTTTTATTATATATATATGAAAATAATGTAACTATTGTTTAGTTTTTACAAGAAACAATGTATCTACAAGTTTATTTTTACCTTTTATTTTATTTTAATATTCGCAAGTTAATGTATCTACTTTTTCAATAGAATGTGTACTGAACTAATTAGATTTGGATTAGGCGATTTCACATAAAAGAAGAAAAGAACATCTTTTTTTTTTTTTTTTAAATTAAAAGCAAAAAAAACTTAAACTAATTGAATGTTGTTGACAAACAGAAGACAATAAATTAAAAGTCTGCAAAAAAACCGTAATAGCCATATTAATGTTGGTGGCATGGTGTTGTAAATAAATTTAAATGTATGGACATCTTTTATTTTACATGACATCAAATTCAAAATTTGGGTTTTATTTAGATGTTTTAATATAGGTGGGTTTATGTTTAGAGTTCAACCATTGTAAAGGGCTAAATCTAAAGTACCCTTAAATTTAATTGCTGAATAGGATCTCGCTAACAAAATAATATATGAGAGTTTACACTTTTAATATTATCAGAATTTTTTGTGATAAAACTCAACACCTATTAACAGATTTTTAAGTTAGTATAATATCGAAGATGTTAGACGAATCATGTTGGTCATATAAAGTTTATCAAATATTACTATCTCAGCTTATCCACAAGTGTATACCTTCTATGACTGAGGTTTGGCTTCCATCAACTCTAGAAATGCACTTAATTATTGTTGTAGCAGATCGAATCCGAAATAAACCTGTTGATGCCAAATGTTGGACGAAGTTACCGGATACCGTATATCATACAAAAGTACAAAAACAAAATGATGTATTGTGGTATAAGAAGAAAGGCTTTTTTTTATTAGAACTCCACATAATATTAAATACATTGCACATTAAAATTTAATATTTAATTACTCATATATCTTAATATGCAATGACAATTTTGCCCTCCTAAAGATTAAAAAAAAAATCTATGTACACCCAAAATGATTTTTAACATGTATATTCCAAGATTATTTATTTTATTCGACTCTTAAAACCACGTCCACTCTCCATTATCGAATAAAACCTAATAAAAACTACAAACAAGTTAATTAAAAAGAATTACAAAACTAATTAAAAAAAAACCCCGACCGCCCCCACCATCTTTCCCGACCATGCATCTTTAAAACCCACTTGATATCTGTGTTGTGCGAAAGCAAACCAACGGGTCCCACACACATGGGTCGGTATTGCCGATTCCCCTTACTTTAGCCACCAAGGAGCAATGGGTATGGGGTTTTACCAAATGGCCTCGGCCATATGTGTGTGTGGTACCATTGCTTATGAACTACTACATAGCTCTCCTTTTAATTGATGTGGAACAAAGTGTGGCTCTAACCTAAGCCACCGAATTCTAACAATCTCCATCTTGGCGTGATTCTAGCCATCGACAAATTGACGTTTCACGATCCAAATGTAAATGGAGCACCACCTTCACCAAATGCAACCAAATTCCAAATGAGCTCTTCAAATTCAACGATCGTGAGAGTCACCAATCCTAAGCGTTGTTTGGCCTTTGATACCAATTGTTGTGCTAGGATAACACCAAACCAATTGGAAACCAACTCAAGCTAACCCACAGGAGATATAACAAATGAAATGCAAGAACAAAATAGAAAAACACCAAGATTTAACGAGATTCCTTAACAGTCAGTGTAACTGGAGTACGTCATCGAAGCAATAGGAGCTCACCAATAATCCACTATCAACCAAATGGGACTGTTTTCAAAGTGTAGGCTTTCTCACAGCCCCAAAATCCTAATACACCCAATAGCTCTCATTCACCAAAGAAACAAATAGAGAAAGAAATATAGTGAATAAGTTCCTCTCCTATATAAAGCTCAAAGATATTACAACAACTACTAATTTGATGGACGGTTGCTAACCAAAAAGGGTAGCATCTTTCTTCTCTTCTTCAACAATGAGGTTGTCGGCTCCTTTTGTCTTTCTTATGTCTACTATAAACAAAAGGCAGCAACTACTGCCAATATTAACCCTAGCCATACATGTGGTTTTCACATGGGCCAAATAAAAAGGCCCCTTCAATGGGATGATGGGCTTCACTTGAGGTCCACTAAAATTTGGCCACACATACAACAATTTCTACCTTGGCCAAACTAATATAATTAGAAATCACTCAAAAATCACTTTCAAATACTAGCAGGAAAAGAACTCATGCTGAACCAAATGCTCCAAAACTCCTACTGCTCAACATCTTCTTTACATAGGCAAAATGTGAGCCAAGTTCAAGCAATGAACAAACTTGGCTACACCAACCACCTTAGTTAACATATTAGCAGGGTTGTCTTTAGTTGGAACCTTCTGGAGAATGATCTCCCATTCAACAACTTCACGCACAAAGTGATAACGCACATTTATGTGCTTAGTCCTCACATGATGAACCAGATACTTAGCTAAATAAATGCCACTTTGACTATCAAAATGCACATATACCTACTTCTGATCAACCCCAAATCTCTATTAACTCTGTGCATCCAAATGGCCTCCTTTGTAGCTTCAACAACTGCCACGTATTCAGCCTTTGTAGTAGACAAGGCAGCAGACCATTGCAAAATGGACCTCCAACAAATTGGCCCCTTAGCCATAGCAAACACAGCCTGTAGTAGACTTCCTTTTATCCAAATCACCTGTATAATCTAAATCAACATAACCAACTGCAAAGTTGTCAAATTCATCCTCTTAAAGCATAAACCAACATCTTTAGTACCATGAAGATACCTAATACCCACTTAGTTCCGTGCCAATGCTTTTTACCAGGATTGTGCATATATCAACTCACCATACCAATTGCATGAGGAATATCCGGTCTAGAGCATACCATTGCGTACATCAAACTACCAACCAAATTAGCATATGTATATTTTGCATTTGAAACTTCTCTTTATCGGTTTTAGGACATTTTAGAGAACTCAATTTAAAATGAGGAGCCAAAGGGGTACTAACCGGTTTGGTTGAATCATGAACTCCAAATTTTCAAATCAACTTTTCAAGGTATTGATTTTGATTTAAGCACACCAAACATTTTTGTCTATCTCTAGTGATCTCGATGCCAAAGATCTTCGCTTCACCAAGATCCTTTATCTCAAATCATTCTTCATTTGCTTCTTCAACATCTCAATCTCTTCGACATTCTTTGAGGCAATCAACATATATCACCAAATAAACAAAAGATCCATCTTGCAACTTCCTAATGTACACACAATGGTCATATTGACCTCTAGAATAATTTTGGCCTTTCATAAATTTATCAAACCTCAAATACTATTGTCTTGGAGATTGCTTCAAGCCATAAAGTGATTTCTTCAACTTGCAAAACAAATGCTCATTCCCTTTTACTTTATACCCATCCGGTTGACACATATAAATCTTTTCATTCACATCCCCATGTAGGAAAGATATCCTCACATCAAGTTGCACAAGCTCAAGATCATATTATGAAACAAAAGCTAACATAATACGAATTAAGAAGTGTTTCACAACTAGAGAAAAGATTTCATTGTAGTCAATGCCCTCCTTTTGTGCATACCCTTTAGCAACTAATCTTGCTTTGAATCTCACATTACTTTTCCCCTCAACATCTTCCTTCTTAGTATACACCCATTTGCAACCGATAACATTTTTACCCTTAGGCAATTTAGCTAACTCCTAGGTCTTGTTCATAATTTATCTCATCACCCATGGCATTGCACCACTTCTCATTTTTTCACTCTCAATTGCTTCCTCAAAATTGGATGGAATCTCATTAATGATAATAGGAAGAGCAAAAGCCAAACTGGCTTCGTAAAATTTCTCTTTCTTTTGTTCTTGGCAATAGACTCTAAAGGTGAAACTTGATCTTCATCTTGAATATAATCTTCAAGTTTCAACTTCTACAACATCCTCTTAGTCTTTCACTTCTTCACTTGTAATAGCTCCGACATTAGTGAGAATAGGATTTGAAGTACTAGAGGCAACTTTCTTAAGCTCCACCTGTTGAACATCTTTTAGATTCATCTAGAAGTCTTTGAACATACTTTCTTCATCAAATGTCACATCTCTATTGATTACAAGTTTTTTCATCTCTAGGCACCACAACCTATAACATTTGACACCACTACTAAAACCAAGAAAGATAGCTTTTTGGCTATAATATCAAGTTTATTTTCAGTTACATGAAAATAAGCAAGTGAACCAAAAATACAAATATAATCATAATCAGAAGAAGGTTTTCTAGTCCATACCACCATTGATGTCTTACCTTGAAAAACGTTGAGGGTAAACGGTTGATGACATGATATGCATAAGTAAATTCCTCTGCCCAAAATGACTTGCTCAAATCCAACTAAGATAGCATACATCTAACCTTCTCAAGCAAGGTTCGATTCAATCTTTGTACAACTCCATTTTATTGTGGAGTTCCCTTGACACTGAAATGCCTCATAATGCCTTCCTCTCTTCAAAATAAAAGATAATGGAGACAACTTCGACCGTGTCAAATTAGTGAATGCGAACCACTTCAACTTCCGTGGATGCAAACCACATCAAATTAATTGGTCAAATTCCCATTGATTACTAAAGTAGTCAAAATGGCACAAAGCTGCTCTAAATCCCAAATGGCATAAAGCCACACTCAAGTTCACAATTTGGAATTATGTTGGTTTGATCCCATAAAGGGTACGTAGGTAGTGTAGTAAAAAATTCTAGATGCAACCGCAACCGCAACCACAATCAAACCCAAATCCAAGCACACAAATACTCTTTCATCAAGCTCATGGAGATTCAACAAGCACAACAAACATGTGCCGATTTATCCATACCCAAAGCCGAAGATCACCCACCACGTGAAACTCCTAGTGGTCCCGTTTTGTTCAATACCAAGCATCGATGGCCCTTGAACCGACATCTACAATGAGGGACTTCAAAACACAATGGTCAAAGTACATTCACTATGCGAAAGGACTTCAAAATGCACCTTCTACACGTGACAAGCGCATGTATACGCTGCTTTTTGAAGTGGGGACATTTATAGACATCAAAATTTCGGTGAAAATAAATGTTTACCAACACATTAAAATTTTGACATGCCAGGGCATACGTGGCATGCACCATGTGTCTCACAAATCGTACACATGGCATGTGAGTTTGTGACTCATCAATACCGAACGAGTCATCAAGAGGGACACATGTCAATGTTTGGCAAAAAGGAATTATTTTGATTTTAAGTTAAATTAAATCAAATATTAATTGATAAAGTCAAATCACAAACCAAGCCACAAATCAAGTCTTGGTTCTTTCATCAATTAATCAAGGCCAAATCCATTTGCAGGCAAGCTCACAATCAAGGTCAACTAATCAAGCCCACAATCACACCCTGTAACAACCTGTCCCTAATTTTACAATTTTATTATTTTTAAAAGAGTGAATTCACAAAAATGCTCCTAGTGGCGAGATTGTTGACTTTCGTTGACCGTCATTTCGTGATGAGTATGAGCTATTATTTTACCGTATTTTCAATGTACTCGAACGTGTAGGCGCAAGCAAAATCGAAATCAAAGTTAAAATGGAGGTTTTACAAAACTACAAATCTGAAAAATACTTCTGTAAAAATTACTATTTTTTATTTTATATATTTTTCATAATTATTATATTAGTATTTTAATAATTTTGGTGAGATATTTTTTATATCTTATTAATATTTTTGGCTCTGTGGGGCCCACACCTCACCCAAACTCTCAACCCCTCTCTCGCCACTTGTTCTCATCCTTTCTCATTCCTATCTTTTTAGTTCTCTCTCCCTTACCTCTCCCGTATCTCTCCCTAGCAACAACAACAACGACTACCATCACCGACACTCTTCCTTCGATGAACCACCCAGACCACCATCCCTCATCATCTTCAACCCACCACAAAAGCAAAACCACTTCAAACACTTGGTCTGGGCTGCCACCCCAAGAACCCAACTACTACGATCGACCCAAGGACCACCGGTGAGGAGCTATGGTTTCCCAACAAAGATCTTGTCGATTCTAGTGAAGGTAACGTTCAAAAACCCTATTAAACCTAATAGATCGTGTTTTGGTGTACCCTTGGAGTAGTTTTGAGAAGAATGACAATGTTTGAATGCAACAACCACGCGGGGATACTTCTCCCTAGTTTTTCGACGAAGAGCTCGAGCTTTGCAGGCCATTTTCGGCCAACTTCGGCCACGACTCGGCTTCTTTTTGGTACAAATCTCTTCTCATTCTAAGCTTCATTTCCATAGGTAAAATGTAAATTTTGGTTAAGAATCAAGCTCGAATGAAGCTCGAGATGTATCCTAGCCAAACCAACCAGTTCTGGGCTTCTTCTTTGCAAAAATCGATGATCATACCCGCGACTGGGAACGGGTCGACCCAACCCAAAAAAAACCCGGATTCGAATACGGCCAGGCTAATTTTGACATCCCGAGTCTGTTTTTTACATCCATTTAGTAAAATTCTGAAGTTTTAACATAGTTGACTGCCAGGGCAATTTAGTTGACTTTTGAGGGTAAACCGTAGACTTTTTACAAAAATTCTCCGAAACCCTTCTTAGCGTATTTCAACACCCTGAATCCAAATTTGCCCTCCATTTTTCCAAATGTAATCATTTTAGTGGAGTTTTACTAATGGTCTCAATATTATGCTTACGTGTGATTACTATCGGAGACTCCGGCTTCCCTCGTTCGAGCAGCTACAACTTCGCAAGTATCTGTGAGTAGGTCTTTGTTTTTAAATATTATATATTTATTCAGTTTCTATTTATATATTTAATATAGAATTTTCTACGTTACGCTAGATTAGATTAACATTTATAAGAATTAGTGCATCGACAAAAATTATGAACTTATTCTACGTCTTATGAGGCGCACATGCATACGTACTATAAGGGGTTGCCTTAATTTTATTTACGACAATGAATAGTATTGTTGACTAGAATTATCAATTTTACCGATGCATCAATGAATTTATTTGCGTGATTTGCTCATCGTGTGCTACACTGGTGCTAGTACTCGCTCGAGCTAGGGCCAAGGTTCACGTTTATGTTTACATCGCACCGTACGCTCATTTTGAATCCATTATAGGTGCCAGTTCTGTCCTAGAGTGCCATAGGCAATTAGGACTCGTATATGACATGCATAACGCCAGTCTTCACGTGATTGTAGTACTAGAGGGTAAATCATTATTACACCCAGTCATGTTCATGTCTAGATACCTATGCATGAACTTGTATGTCAGCATATGTTGATGAGCACCCAATATTATATGTTCATTTACACGAGATAATGTGATTATTGGATATTATACGTTTTTTATGTGAAATATTATGACTTATCGTATTTCTAAAGTATTATTGTTTACCGTAAGTGTTCTCATGCTATGTAGTATACATATTTGGAAACTATATTTGTTGTATGGCGAGGGGTTATACGTTTTTGAAAGGGTTTTTACAAAGCTTTATTTTTAGGCTCACTCACCCTTAATTTTCGCCCATCCAGGTTTTAGTGGCAAAGTTTTCGTGTCAGCGAGGATTTCTGGCGTAACGTTCTTATGGAATACTTCCGATGGTATAATTCTTCTTATACTTTACTGTACTTTACTTATACTCTAACATCACATGTGAAATGGGTTCATTCCCGCTCACATGCGCACTCTTGCAATTAGGTACTTTTAGGTTTAAATTAACCCACATTTTCCACTTCACTACACTTTATGGCTGCGTCACCCTCTTGGTGCCACCCAACACAGCTCGATTAAGAGTCCAGGTGGACATTCCGTGTCGGGGTGTGTCATATCCAAACGCTAAAGCTCTAAAGCCCTCCAAACTCTCAAATTCCCAATCAACCAAACATTAAAAAAGACTTAGAAAACTCTTTGCGTTATTCGCCAAACTCGTGAAGAATCATCGAGCACCACTACACATGTTGATTCTTCTATCACCAAAAGTCAAACCCTTGCGGCATTCCATTCATCTGAGATCAAGTCATCGCAAGCTTTGGATCAACAACCTCCTACACACACACTTACATTTCAGAGATCGAATTAGATGATTTAAATTGTAAATAGAGATTGTAACCCTAAACCTATATTAATACAATACATTTATTAGGAAACTTAATTCCAATCCCTGGCAAATATGACTTTTGAACTAAAACAAAAAGTAAGATCAAAATCTAATTTTAGTCCCTTATACATTAATCACCTCATTTATTAATTATATGTTGATGTTTTAATTATTTCTCTTTTTCTTCATAATTTTAATGTATTAGTTATATTTCATTATAATTTTCATTTTCATTTCATTCATCATAATATATGTTGTTGTAAACATATAGATAAACTAATTCTTGTTACACTATATTTTGGTATACTTTGTGTTGTTTATTTAGGTACATTAAGTTATTTAATTTTTTTTTTTTTTTTTGGACAAAAACTTGATATTTTATTGAAATCAAATACACTACATCAACTCCTGGCTGAGGAGGTCCTGAATGAGATCAGGAGGTCCATAAATCGCAAACTTAGCTAATCTATGGGCAACCCCATTACATGTTCTTGGCACGTGCACAAAATGGACCGGGAAAGCAACTCTGCCACTTGCCTGACATCCTCCGCTAGCAAACCAAACTCGGACAAATCCCGAGAGTATTTATTGAAAACAACAATAACGAGAGCGGAATCACTCTTCACAATAACCCGTCTAACCTGCAACATCCCCGAAAGTAGTATATCCATTTTGGTACATATATTTAGGTACATTAATTCTAACACGCCTTGATCCTGATATCCCCAAATACCAGGATAGGCATATGCTAGCCGACACCCGAGGGTGACAAAGCCATTTTAAACATGCATAGGAAAAAAATGTATAATTAGAAAGACATAACCAATGCAGAATTGTGTCTAGAGCATACGAGTAATAAAGAATGATGTGAAAGATTTATTATAAAAAGGTACAAACTGTGGAATGGGTCTTACATAGAGGAGACTCAAAGATGCCTAAGCGGAAGTGCCCTGACGTCAGGATTGTGTGCCTCAAATCTAAATCCTGAGGGGGCACAAAACAGAAAAGGTGAGTGGACTAAAGTTTATAATAATACTAGTAATACGAAAACCATTTTATTTATGAACAAACTAACCCCCTATTTTGAAAACATATATAATACTATATAATAGGTTTTTTCTAAAAACCCTAACATGCCATGAAATCATTCATAAAACAAGTATGAGTAAAATCATTTTCAATAACGGTGCTATCACCGCCCGAAGGCAAATCCGTAAATCTCCTCAATAATGTACTCTCTCTAGGGGTATCATAGTCGCCCGAATGCAGTACATGTCCATCACCTGAAGGTGAAGCTGTACGACACTGGGTTACACCAGTGAAGAAACATGGTAAGCCCCATCACCCGAAGGTGAAACTGTACGACTCCAGGTTACGCCTAATAATAAAATATATAAAACGTAAATTCAATAAATCATAAATATTTCGTAAAGAAATTTAAATAAATCATAGTGTATAAATCCATAAAACATAAATATAGAAATCTGTAAAAACATATTATCAATCATGCTCCATTTGTGAACCATGCCATACATGCAAGCCTAATATTTTATAAAAAAAACTCACAAATATTTTGTTGCCCGGGAACCACTAGAGCTAGCAACGATGGTGTCACCTCCAACCGATGCACCTAACCAAATTTGAGACAATTTAGTAAAACTATACCTAAATGATAGAATTTGAGAAAACGGACAGGGAATTCAGATTCGGCACTTCGAAATACGTAAGGAAGGACCTCGGGTTTCCCCCTACGCATCACCTCATGAGCCTCCATGAGGCGGCGACCCGGAATGCCACGTGTCGCCGCACTTGGCGGTAGGCAGCCCCAACATATCGAAAAATTCAACAACTCCAAAACTTCCTAGATTTTATAGGAATAAAGATCTCAATAAGAGGAATAACTTTCATACCTAGGCCGAAATCCAATTCAACCAAGAAACACCTTAAATCACCCTCGATCCGTCAAAAACCTTTTAAATTGGTGGTTGTCAATTCATCCTCTTCGATACTCCAACACACCAACCAAGGCTTGGGACTTGTTCTTGGGTTCATGAGGAGACAAACCATGGTGGTGGTTGACGATAGTGGTTGCAAAGATAGCCGATCGCCACCGTGGGTGCCCTCAAAATCGTTGACGCAAGATCCACGAATCTAGGCCCAAAATCCATCGATTAATCGATGAAAATAGAAGAGGGGAGGTCGTGGAATGTGTTCCAGATGGTTGATGGCGATGAATCGAAGGAAAAATCGCCTAAAAAGGTATCGAAAAACATGGTGGGATGTCGGGTCAGGGAGCACAGGAATCGGATCGAATGATCTGGTGCTTTCCTCTCTCTCCCTTCCCTCATTTCATTCTTTTCTCATTGGTCCACTGTTTTCCCCCTTTCTCCCAATTGGGCAGTCCCCCCTCCTTTCTCTCTTTCCCCATTCTCTCCTCCGTCCATCTCTCTCCTTTATCTTCTCATCCTTCCATCCTGGCCACACACGTGGCACCATCTCATTGCTCCAACAAGATCTAGAGCCTTCCAAATTTATGGTCAAACTTCATTCATTAATAACTTTTCCATTATAACTCCAAATTCGATTTCTCTTGCGCTCACGCGTTCGTCGAGACAGGTACTACGAGGATATGCCAAGAAAATGAATCTTACGTAACATGACAAGGCGATCAGACAAAGTCAACGCATTTACCTCGAAGGACATGTTCGTAATTTCATATTTTAAAATTATAAAAACTGTAATATTTGGGCACAGGTCGTTGCAAATTCAATATTATACATTTATGTGCATGCATTTAAGTATATACATTTTGGTACTAACATTTAGGTACATTAGTTCAATATAATATATTTCGGTACATACATTTTGGTACTAACATTTAGGTACATTAATTGAGTTTTTTAAGTTTGAAAAATGTTAAATAAAATTAATAAATTAAAAAAAAACTTTATTTGGTAAAAAATAATTAAAATGTGTATATTAATAAATTTAAATATTTAATAGAAGACATTGAATAAAACACACATTAATTAATTTGAAATAAGGACACATCAAGGGACTATAATCAATATGTAAACCTAGCACCATATTTTTATTAAATTTCAATCTTTTTCATGGATTAAAGTTTAAAAAAAAAAAAACCTCTACATTTATTTTGTACATGTGTTCTTGTCTCATTTATCATAGGAAATGTGTATTTACATACTCCTATGGTAGAAAAGCATCCCTTGAGCATTTACCCAGATCAAGTTCCTGTTGATAGGGGTAGATATCAAAGACTTGTGGGGAGATTAATTTATTTATCTCCAACTTGTATGTCCTAATATTGCATATGTTGTGAGTGTTATAAGCCAATTTATGCACTCACTCAGTGGAGATCATATGACAGCAATAAAGCGAATTTTGGCATATCTTAAGTCTGTACCCAGTAAAAGAATACTTTATGAAAATATGGGCATCTAAAGGTTGAGGTGTTTACAAATGTAGATTGGGCTGACAATGTTACTGATAAATGGTCTGAATCTGGGTATCTTACGTTTTTTAGGGGTAATTTGATTACGTGGCATAGTAAGAAGTAGAAAGTGGTGTCAAGGTCGTCTGCGAAAGCTAAGTATAGAGGTATGGCACATGGAATATGTAAACTTCTTTGGTTACGAAAACTTTTGAGATGTCTTGGTTTTGAACCAAAGGAGACTACGAAGTCATATTGTGACAATAACTCTGCAAGGGAAATAGCTGTTAATCCGGTACAACATGATTGAACAAAGCATGTGGAGGTTTTCCAAGACTCAATTATCAAGTTGGGCATGTATAATATCTATGCACCAACTTGAGAGGGAGTGTTGATTTGAGTCTTAATTGTAAATAGTCTTGGAGTTCTATTTTAGGTAGGATTAGGATTTGTAATTTTTAGGATTTAGTTTCCTTATATTTTGTAATTACTTTCCTTGTAAATAAGTGTGTGCCTATATATTGTAAACCTTAAGGGATGAATAAAATAATGAAATATTCAACATATTTCTTCTAAAATTAAGTTTGAAACTTATTTGGTATTCTACTTGAATCCAACTTTTAAACTCAAAAATATTTTTCAGGTTTTAAGTCTTGAAAACTTATTTGGTAGGACTCTTTTTTAAAACTAAACTCAAGATTAACATAAAAATTAGCATTGTTTCTTATTTACACCAAAAGTGTGTTTGTAGAGTTTTTAAATTTAAACCCAATTTCTCTCTCCCTTTTCCTCTCACACCGAATCCTCTCTCTCTCTCTCTCCTTCGTTCCTTTCTCCTATTTCTCTCTCCTATCTTTCTCTCTCTCCTCCTTCGATCCTCTATCATCTTACTCTCTCTTCCAATGCTCTCACTCTTCTTTGACCCTCTCTCTTTCTCTGTGTTAAATTTAAAAGTTCCACTCCATCAGGGTGCTGTTGTAGGATGAGATTGTTTTCTTTAAAAACAATTTTGAATCTCATACCAAACAAGCTTTAGAATTTTAAAGAAAATTGTTGTTAAGAGATGTTCTTAACACATATTTTGAAAAATAATGAAACTTTTGAATAGGATATCAAATAGGCCCTAAGTATTCAAATAGAACATATATTTTGAAAAATGATGAAACTTTTGAATAGGATATCAAATAGGCCCTAAGTATTCAAATCCAATCATTTCAAATAAAACCTATTACTGAAGACTTATATATAATTGTAAGTGTGGGTAACGATGGATGAACAAGGCCATGGCAAAGTGAAGGAGGAGTTGATGAGACAGAAATAATCTAAGCAGCGAAGGAAGACTGTGAGAAAGAAAAGGGGTTATTTATGTCTTTTCACTCTAAAGGGCAAAATTCTAAGAATTCTAAAAGTCGGGATAAAATTCTTTTGAAGCTTTTTCAAAAGGGGCATTTACGACAATTTACCTAGCCAAGACCGAAAACAAACTTGTTGGCCTTGGGTTACATCCCAAAAATTGACATTCTCCGATTGAGGAGTTTAACAGAGACATTACTGCCGAGATTCTAACCGAAAAATTAGACATTCCATGCCCTCAGAGAGTGCTACTAATGTAGTTTTTTGGGCTACATCAAAACATAAATTTTGTAGCTACACTTCTATTACGTAATAACCTTTAGTCATAAAATTTGGTTGGTCCAAATGCTCGGCGGCTGGCACTTTTTAGCCCTCCTGAGGGCTGATTTGAGAGAACAGGAAGTAAGACCATGCAGATTTCATCCAAACAAGCAAAATACAAGCACAAAAGCATCATCATATTGCAAGCAACTCTCTGTGCTACTCAGCTCATCAACTTTACATCCTAAATTTGTCAAACACGTCGAGCTTTTGTCCTCGATATCATACCGCAAGCATCCACTTTAAATTTCTTTTCTTTTTGTCTCTGTTCTTTTTCAATTTAAATTTTGACTTTGCTACAAAAATTACATAGTCTCCAAACAAGCATAGCTTTAAAGTTAAATGCAAGGACACCGGACACCTTACCCCAGAACCTTCTTAGACCCTGGTTCTTCCTCAGCTGTCACGCCCATTCATTCTTGGTATTTCTTCTTTTTTCCGGAATTCTATCGATGTGGGTCTCGATTATGTCTTTCGTCACATGAATATCTTCCGCGTCTGCTGCCTTTTCTCCTCTGCTTTCAACTTGGTGATGCTGGGCCTGTAAAGAATCACTGTTCTACCAATTTGGCCAACAACAACTGAACCAGTTGATTCCTCCAATTGTGTAACGACATCCTCTAGCTCACCAGGACATGTCCCGTGAATTTTCACCTGTTCAGAACATTGAACGACAATATGTGTTAGTGTTAGCTAAGCACACCTATATTTCTTTACTTTTAATTGGTAAAAGTAAAATCAAGAGACATAGCAGAATGGCATACAGCAAATGAACCGACATTCAAAACCAAGTTGGATGCATGGACAGACATTCAAATCAACTCAACTCAGCAAGCCAGAGATATGTTAAAGAGTTTTCTGAATTTCAGTTCCCTTGGAGGGCTGGTATGGAGTTCTGTATACGAACATGTGGCAGTTACATGAAACCGACATTCAAAACAAAGTTGGATACTGCTGGTTTAGATTTGTGATGCGTCAACCAACCCCATAGCCCCTAATTGGGACATGGTGATTTATTACCTCTTATACGAGTCTGAGGCTCCCAGCAGCTGAAGTAAGGCCCCAAAGTGTATGCCACAAACATTGTACATTTGTAAACTCTGTTTTAACTTCTGATATGAAGTTTAACTCAACTGTGACTGTAAGGGAAGCTGCTGCTACTACCTAAGCATGATTGCTCAATTAAATCATGTCAACTCAACAAAGCCCTAAACCTCAAATAATTCGAATTCCCGAAGTGTAAGATAAATATCAGTCCGATCCTCGCGAACTATTTACAGAGCATAGAATTATGATCTTTCTTATCAAAATCCCTTGATACTTGATACTCAAAAAGCAGTGAGAAAGCTAACATATATGCATTCTACAACTACCAGAACCAACAATCTCCAAATCTCTCTTTTTGAAAATTGAAAAACTCGAAAAGTGAACATTTCTATAACAAAAAGAAAAGGATAAGACTCCAAACAATCTTGAATCCATTCCTATGGCAAATCTGACAATGTGAAACTTGCAAAGCATAAGCTCTCTTCAATAACAGCATACCAATTTCAGACTAGAACAACAAAATCCCCTTAAATTTTGGCATAAACCCTTAAACCCCAACTGGGTACTAATTGAACCACCAAAATCTTATTTTCCAAAAATAACAAGTAACAAATAAATAAGAAATTACCTTGAGAAGCTCACTGGATTCAAGGTTCTCTATAAAAGAAGCGGCGACGCTGGCTGTCAAGCCGGGCTTCCCCACCAGCTGGGACTTGAGCTTCTTCCCCAAGCTGTGAGCATAAGACGCAAGTTCCTTCTTTTCTTTCACCGTCAGCGTCGGCGGCTTCACCCCATCTCTCTTCAGAGCAGGTGTAGGATCCGAACTCACTTGGCCATCCTCTTTATTATCCGAGTTCTCAATTTCGATCTCAATTTCTTCACCATTATTATTATCTTCTGGAATTTCGAGTTGATGGGTTTGTGCTTCTTCTTGTAAAGAGGCCTTGGGGGAGGAGGAGAGTGGGGAGCGGTGGGAGGGTGGCAGAAGAAGAGGGGGCGAGACGAGAAGGAAGGAAGGGAATGGGAGATAAGTGTACGGCGTGGGATGTGGAGATGCGTGAATGCAATGGTGGTGGTGGTGGAGGTAACAAGGGGTTTGAAGAAAAGGGAGAAGGAAGAATATGGTGGTGGTGGTGGTGGTGGTGGTGGTGGTGGTGGTGTAGGGAGGTGTAGCCGGTGACAGGTTGGAACTCTTACTGCTGCCGCCATTTTCTTTTTTGCCGGTTCTAAACAATGCGGGCCTTGGATTTGTTCAGAGTCACTCTAATAATAATCCGCCCAAGCCCAAGAGCAGATCGTACTTGAGGGCTAGTTAGTAAATTCGTGTGTTATAAACGCAACATATGTTTAATACATATTATTTTTATTATTTTTCACACATTTTTAAATATACATATAATTCACATTTTTTTGTTGAAACTAATTGTTGAAAGATAATAGAGACAAGGTGCCACAAAGAGAGAAGAAGGACTTAAAGAATTATGTGTGGAATTCTTCATGTTTAATGTCTTTATTTATACTAATTATGATGGGTTTTACTTACCCAACAAGTAATACAAGTTGTACAAGGAAAGAATCTTCTAAATCCTATTGAATTCCTATTTCTTTACACAACCACACTTAAAGTAAAACACTACTAACAACACTTCTCTCTTGAATGTGTAGAATTTAAGAAGTAATTACATTAAGTCTTCATCATTAGCAGATGGGGGTAATTGTCATTTGTTCTCATTCAACACAAGAATTGCATATGCGAGTCTTAAAGTAGGGATGCACGTAAAGGATAAAGTCTCACCAAAACCTGACTACGATAAACCAAATGGAACAAACTCATAGTCTGAGGCGAAAAATGTGAGTTAATGCAATGTCGATACTTGACATCTTTAATATGCATCAAGTAGTAGAAAATGCACACAAGGTATGACCATCCTCATGTGGGTGCCTCATCAAAACCTCATTAGGTTAGCAAAATTCCTATGGGAAAAATGCTCTTGATCTAAAGGAAAAAAGTACATTAAGGTCAAGTTTCAAGATACTCCCCCTAAGTTCGACAAAACTCCCTACAAAAATACAAGCGTTGCTGCGTTACAAATGAGATAGGTCACGCGATCAAATACGTTGGTAAGATTTTGGAAGATATATATTGGAAACAACTTTATGAAGAGATCAACGATGTTGTCTTGGGTCAGATCTGCTTGACCTCAATCTTTTAATGCTTTACTGATGAGTGAAGAATAACTTCGGTGGCGCAATACTCTTGGTGTTGACTTCTTGGATCGTCTGGTTGATGTAAGCGACATTGTTTTCATGGATTCTTGTTAGAACTGAATGATAAATGAAATCCATGTGTGCTTCAAATGTGCTCAACAAGAACTCTCAACAATATTTCTCACTTGTGGCGTAGCGAGGTGTGGTGAGCTTAGCACTAATCGAAGATTTTGCAACTAAGGACTATTATGTGGACCTCCAAGATATTATGGTATTCTCTAACGGTAAAGACATTGGGAACATTCCTTGTGCAGGTTTGATAAGGAACCAACGTCAGGCTGTCAGCAAACAAACAAGTATTAGTTCCATTTTTCATGTTTTTAAATCTTGTTTTTCTTACCTATGCATATGTTCGTGTTCGTTACATACTTTTACGTGTCTATCATCTTGTATGTCTTCTCTTTAGGCTTAAATGTCAAAATAGTCCCTTTGTTATAGTCATATGACCAATTTAGTCCCCATGTTTTCAATTTGGCTAATTTAGTCCTCGTGTTTGTCTCTGTTAGCCAATTAAGGACATTTCATTCAATCTCTTTGAAAAAAATTCATAAGAAAAATCATATGAGAAATAAGTATCCTTACTCTTTACAGAAAATGCAAATTAATGAGAAATAACACATATAAGAAATAAAATTTCCAATCTAAAAAATGATTAAGGTTGTGACATAGAAAAGAAACGAGGTAGTGTTACGAAGGTGGTCAAAGAGTTGGGAGAGAATAATTTTTCTTTTAATTTTATTTAATTTATAAATATTTTAAATCAAATAAATTATAATTTTATAAATAAGTTTTTAATAATTTATAATTTTTTAATAGAAATTAGATGAAAATGTCCTTAATTTGCTAATGGAGATAAACACAAGGACCAAATTGGCTAAATTGAAAACACAGGGACTAAATTGACCCAATGACTAAAACACAAGGACCATTTTAACATATAAGCCTTCTCTTTATCTTAATGAATATTGTATATTTTTCTAAAAAATAAAAAAACTAAGGATGATCAAATGCTTGTTACTTGATATAATGATTCATTTAACCTTGTAATTATGTAATTAAATGTCAAAAAACTATAAGGTTTCAATTCATTATTATGCTGGATTCTTTATATTTGGCAGAGCAAGTGTTAATTTTTGTGTAATAAAACCAATCAAGGACAACTTAACACATCTTAATGTTGCTAATTTTATTCAAATTCAAATTTCTTAACCAGTGTTTTAGATCAAGGAAAAACCTAATCAGTGTGTTTAATGAACGAAAGTAAAGAAATTGTAGTGTCATTTACATCAAAATACAATCATATCCATCGAGACAATAATACGATTTTTTTCAAAAAAATATGATGCATTTATATGTATTCAAAGTGAAATTTGCTTACAAAATTTAGAAACTAGAGACAACTGATTTTAGTTCCTTCCATTGTAGCACCCACTGCATTAAATCCTACGTTTTCCAATTCATCCTTTAAATTTAAAGGTTTTGGCAACTCACCAGCATTACCTTCTAAATCTTTCTTCAAAGCAACACAAGTAGTGGCATTGCTTGATGCAATCTCTTATACAGACCCGCTACATTCTTTCCTATTTATCCTTTGAATTCAGTGATTTTGGCAACTCACCAAAATTTGGTTTTCCAGATAGCATCTAGAACACCAGATTTTGTATTGCTTGATTCAATCTCTTTCGGAGAACCTGCTACCTTAGTTTCTACTTCTGTCAATCCATCATTTGCATTTGATAGCTTCGGAAGCTCATGAACATTTCCTTCTAAAACTTGCTTCGGTGCAACCTCAGTAGTGATAGTTTCTTGAACACCAGACTTTGATTTGCTTGATTCGGTCTCCAGAGTAGAGCCCACTGCATTTGTTCCTACTTTTGCTGATCCAACCTTAGAATCTGATGGTTTTGGTAGCTCAACAACGTTGCTTTCTGAGACTTGCTTTGATGCCGTATCATTAGTGATAGTTTGATTAACTGCACCAGTTCCTAGCTTTTCAGATCCATCATCTAAGTTTGACAATTTTGTTAGCTCACCAACATTACATTTGGAGATTTGCTTCAAAGTCATATCAATAATGATAATTTCTTGAACACCAGGTCTTACTTTGTTTGATACAACCTCCTTTGTAGAACCTGCTACATTAGTTCCTAATTTTGCATATCCTTCCTTTGAAATCGATGGTTTTGGAAGCTCACTCCCATTTTCTGAGAATTGGTTCACAAAAGTATGAGTAGTGATAGTACCTTGAACACCAGCTTCTATATTGCTTGATGCAATATCCTTGTCATAACCCACATCATTACTTTCTACTTTTGTCAGTTCATCCTTCAAATCCGATTGTTTTGGCAGCTCGCCAATTTTACCTTCTGAGGCTTGGTTTAAGGAAGTATCAATAGTGATGGTTTCTTGAACACCAGATTCTGTATTATGTGATGCAATCTCCTTGGTAGACCCTACTGTATTCGCTCCAACTTTTGTCGATCTATCATTTGAATCCAATCCTTTTGGTAGCTCACCAACATTACCATCTGAGACTTGTTTCAAAGCAGTATCAATAGTGATAGTTTCCGCAACACTAAATCTTGTATTAGTTGATGAAATCTCCTTGGTATAACCCAATGCATTAGTCTCTACTTTGTCATATTCATCCTTTGAAGTTGATGGTTTTGGCAGCTCACCAACATTACCTTCTGAAACTTGCTTCAAAGCCAAATGAGTAGTGATAGGTTCTTCTACATTGCTTGATGCAAACTCCTTGGAAGAACTCGTTGCAATGGTTTCTATTTTTATCAGTCCATCTTTTGAATCTGATGCTTTTGGTAGCTCTCCAACATTACCTTTTGGGACTTGCTTCAAATCAATATGAATAGTGATAGTTTTGTGATCAGATGATTCTAAATTGGTTGATCTAATTTCCTTGATAGAATCCACTACATTAATTCCTACTTTTTCGGGTTCATCACTTAAATTTGATGCAGTGATAGTTTCTTGAACACCGTATTCTGCATTATTTAATGCATCCTCCTTAGTAGAACCCACTGTAGTTGTTCCTACTGCTGCAAATCCATCATTTAAATTTGATGGTTCTGTAGTAGTACCAACATTTCCTTTTAACACTGGCTTCATAGCAATATTGGTGGTGATAGTTTCTTGGACACCAAATCTTGGATTGTTTAATGAAATATGTTTGGTAGATTCCCCTGCATTAGCTTCTACTCTTTCTGATCCATTCTTTAAATCTAGTGACTTTGTCAGTTCATCAACATTACCTTCTGAAATTCGCTTTGATGCATTATCAATAATGACAGCTTCTTGAACACTAGACCCTGTATAACTTGATGCAGTCTTGTTTTTAGAACCCACTGCATCATTCGCATTTGATTGTTTTGGTAGCTTACTAACATTACCTTCAGAGACTGACTTCAAAATAGATTGAGTAGTAACAGCTTTTTGAACATCAATGCCTGCATAACTTGATGCAATCTCGTTTTTAGAACCCAATGCATCATTCGAATTTAGTTGTTTTGGCAGCTCACTAACACTACCTTTCGAGATTGACTTCAAAGTAGATTGAGTAGTGAAATTTTCTTGAGCACTAGATCCCGAATTTCTAGATCCAGTCTCCTTGGTAGAACCCACATCATTAGTTTCTACTTTTGTTGATCCATCATTCAAATCAGATGATTTTTTAGGCTCGCCAACATTAACTTCAGAGACTTTCTTTGAAGCAGTATGAGTAGTAGTAGGTTCTTGAACACTAGATTCTGTATTGCTTGATGCAGATTTAGAAGTCACTAAAGACAAATTTGCCAAACCAAGGTCCTGAACTTCACCGACTTCCCATACTTTCACATCCTGAATTGTGCTTGAATCCTCTTTGGATTCTGACAAGATGGAAGCTGGTTCCTAAAATATCAAAAAAGCCATGATTTAGAATCTTGTATAGTTTTCATTACAAATTTCCAAAATTGAGTACAACGACTTCACATGAATGTCAAACTAAATTATTTAACCTAACAAGAAGAATAGGTTGATATAACAATTGTCAGACACATAAATAGTGAAATATGCTTGCACTAATGTAGATGTTGCATAAGCAAATATAGCTGAAAGACAAGATTTCAAATAAATCTAAAACTGTGGAATTACATAAACATATCCTGCAATTAGACTTGCATGTATCTAAAATCTCTTATTTTCAATAAATCAACAGCACACATTCCATGAGAGCATTACATACTCCGCATGACAAGCAAATTACTTGGACATGCACATCGATTGAACTGGAAAAAAAATAGAAGGAAAAAAAAAAAGCAACAATCTACACGGCTTGACATTGCCCTCATGCAAATTTATGTGGTTTGCAGAGACATTTTGAATAGAACTTTCACTTTGATAGCACTAAAAAGAACAAGGCAACTTGATATCAAAGGAAAAAATTAGGGTCCAACAACAATAATGGCGTGTTGTAGATAATTCAAAAGGAAGTTCATGCAATTTAATTATGCCGATTACAGTAAATGAAAAGTGATTAAAACTATTTAAAAAACAGTAATTGAGTGCTACAAATAATTCAAAAGGTATATGAGTAAACCATATAGATAATTCAAACATTCTCTAACGCATAGTGCTTAGGTAACTTACAGTAAGTGAATTGTGCTCATCAAAACACGGTTCAACCATGGACTTATTTAACCATGATAAGTGTTTCTCCTGTTCTGTTGGTGGATTTTCTTTGGAAGAAACAAATTGATAACAAGAATTTGAAGAAGCTTCATTCTCGTCCAAATTCTTAGAGAGATCGACATCTGAGTCCAAATTCGATATCAGTTTAGATATCTCTACTCGCATGTCTGAAGAAATGGAGTCAAAAGAAAGGACCCCTTTAGATGCTGGAGGGCTTGAGTCATAAATTGGCTCCTTATGTTGATTGTTGTCCATCATACTGCTCGTAAAGTAGACTTCTGAATCCTCGAGTGGAGGTTGTGGCGAAATTGCAACCTTCACAACAAGATCACCTCTTGATTTTGAACTTGTTGATCCACCTTTCCTCACATCTGAAATCTTTTCATCTACTTGTGACAATGATGACAAGCTTGACGCATCATTTATTTCCATAGAAGTAGCAAACCCTCTTGTACTCGACAAGCTTGGTTCCAAATTTTCCACCTTGCCCAATTTTATCTCTAGCTCATTATGTTGAACATCCTTTTTTCCATCCTGTTCCATTATTTCCATCTCTGCATCTTCAAAAGATTGACTTCCATGGCCAACAAGATCAAAAGCTTGGTAAATGTTGGAGATCACTTCTGCTTCTTTAGCAAAGTCTTGCTCACTGAACTTCTTGTCATCCATATCTGCTGCAGAACTCATTGATTCAGTATCATGACTAGAACTCAACTTCGAATCACTAACATTGCTTGATTGTCTTTGTAATGAGGAATAGCTTGTTCCTTCTGGAGCTAACTGTTCTGGTACAAAAAAAGGTCTCCACTTAAACTCTTGCCTCTCTTGTTTAGCATCCCCTAAGCTCAACGGTCCTAAACTGAAGCTTTCATGCCTACGGAAGAGCACTTCCTTGGGTTGAAATGTCATAAAGCGTTGTTGAAAACTGTCTCCCTTGACATGATCAAGTTTATTTTCATTTGACTCATAATGAAGATGAAACGGGTTTCTTCTTGGCAATAAAATCGATGGAGCAGAACCAGGAATTGGTGGTAACCCCATGCTATCATACGAACTATCATATTGAGGATCAAACGGGTTGTGCCTTGCTGTCGATATTGGTGTAACATTAAAGGGATTTTCAGAACTATCTAAATCAATTAGATTCTTCTCGGCTGATAAACTGAAGCTTTTCGTTGCTTTTCTCCTCGCAATAACAGTCTCTAAGCATTGGTTCCTTTCAAGCTCCAAATTCCCCAAATCCATGAGATTCTTTTGGTCATCCTCTGTCCAATTAATTGCAGATTCAACTTCCTTTCCACCATGTGTTTCTTCTTCATCGCCGTCATTATCATCAACCCCGTCCTCTTCTACTTCTCCATCCTTGTTTCGAATATCCTCGTTCGACTCATTACTGCCATCATTACTTCTATCAAACACAAAGTCAGACTCATCGTTAGCAAGCTGTGGAGCTTCTAAGTCTAAAAGAGGGTGTAGCTCATCAAGGATCGGAAAAATGTCAGCCATTGATGCATCTGGTGATGAACTCTCTGCCCTCTCTGACCCGTAATCTGAAGCCTCGTCATCGTCATCATCAGCATTATCATCACCACCACTAGGCTCTAAGTAGTGATCACCTTTGTGAGCATCTACTGAATATCGATTCTCATCTCCTACCTTTTGAACCATAGAATGTTGCTTCTCATCAATTCTCACTTTCCTTGTCATGCCTTCATGCCTCGCTTTCTCCTTTTCAACATTTAGTCGACTTTCCAAGTCCTTACTGTTTAATTCTTTCCCCATATCCCCAATCAATCTCTTTCCACTCAGAATGTTCTGCAAGCACTCATCAATAAGTGGCACATATCTAACTGAACCTTCATAATCATCAACCTCACTACTCTCTGCAGTGTCTTTAGACTTTCCTGAAAGCCTTTCAGCGGGAAACCTCCTATCTCTCTCAATAACAACAATGTCATCCCTCGAAACCCGAGTTCTAAGAGAAGCAATGGCATGGCTAATCTTCTGTTCCTTCTCGATTTCAGGTATGTTGGACTGGCCAAAAATCAAAAGGGTCCCAAGAAGAACAACAGAGCAAACAAACACAGGGGATGCATACACCAAAAGAGAAAACACAAAAGGAAATTCTCTGTACATAAATAACAAGAAAAGCAGCATTCCCCCAAGAAATGGATGATTGCAAACTGATCTGTAACATGTTCTGATTGAAATGCTCACAGATTTTCGGATGTTAACTCTAATTTTTAACACTAATCCCATTATTGCTTCCTCTGGATTATAATTTTAAGCATCAATCTGTATGAATACGTATAATTAATCAGACAAACAGTCATATGGATACCCAATAAATCAAAATTAAAAGCAAAAAAATATGAAAAAATAACAGAACAAAAATCCCACCTCAGATGTTGAATCAAATGAAAATTCCAAGAAAATCAAATGAAGATCAACCCAATACCTGGAAGCAAGAAATGGAAATAAAGGTTGAGACTTTTGGAATAAAAGAGGAAAAAATGGAAAAGAAAAGTGGCTAGAGAGAAAACAAAAGGACTCACCAAAAGAAGAAAATGGCAATGCCAATATCAAAGAAACCTGCATTTTGTTCTTGTCATCCATGCAGGCATTCTCTGATTATGATTAATCAATTATATTTGAATTAAGAATGTTTGATGGGTAATGTGAGTGGAAGGGATGATCACTACGAATCTTGGACGAAGGGAATTCAATCCTTTTTTTTTTCTTTTTTTTTTCTCTTTTTTTTTTCTTTTTTATTTTGGGTTTGGTCACAAGTTCAAAGTCTCACCACCTCAAACAACGGATGCTGCTTCACGTAAAAAGTGCTTTTTCAGACTCCAAATTAATATTGAATCTATGGGCTTTGACCAGGTTTTTGGGTCATTACGATAAATTTCGTCAATTTTTTTGTTTATAAAGTTGCATGTGATTTGCACGTGATTTTTTGGAATGAGTGCGTATTGGTATTTCATACGTCACAATACCCTTTAATGCCAACAATGCAGCTCCATAAGCAACCTCCGTTTGAGTGGCACTGCTCACCGGCAGACCGAGTACCCTCTCTCTTATCTTCGTTCATTTCTCGTTCCCGGCACCACATCGGGCTGTGAACACTTGATCAACTTGAGTTGCTTCTAGATCCTTAGCCATAAGCTTTTGCCTGTTTCATTTCACAAGTGAAGATTTCAGTGTCATCAGCCTCTGATTTTGTTTATTATGTGTCTCATATTTCCATGGTGTTTGTTGATCAAGCTTAATTAGAGGGAAGGAAATCTCTGTACCTCTATACGTGCAATGGAGTCAAGAACCCCATGCAAAAACTGCACCTCACTTTCTGGACGTGGATGTAACCTGCATAGAGAACAAAAACTAATCAACCGTCCAAACTACAAGAGTTTGTTTGTTCGCAAAGACGCATAGGCGTGCGTAAATGCAAGTGTGTATGTGTCTTCGTGTACAGTCACAAGTCTTCTCAAGATTATACTTTGAACTGCAAAACTAATCTATTAACTCCCAGAATAATAATCAAGGTTGACAAAGTTGGAAAAGTTACATTTTTATTTCTTGTCGAAAGTAAAAGATAAAAATACATGAGATGTGTTTTGAGCTACATTGTTTTCTTCAGGCAGATTATGCTTCTATAAAATGTTCATTGTAGTGTTAGATAACCAAGATGTGGAACATGATCCTATGAATATTGTTAAGCCCGACGATGCTTAAAATGTTAACGTATATACCATGATGTCAACAATGTAGTCAATTTTGTGTGTCCAAATAACATTTACTCAAAAATTTGAAGTTTGAGAAAAATGATCAGCTGCATAATACCATAAAAAGAGGGTACTCTCCCTTTCCCTCAGCATGAATAGTCCCTCGCTTGTCGATCAGCAACCTTGCTCCGCAAGTATCAAAGACCATTCCGAGATAAAGCCGTTCCTCTCTACCTAAAAAATGCACTTGGACATCTTGGTCACCCTCACGGTCTTCCTTGCTTGTTCTTCACGCCATTACACAACCCGTTTCTTGAAAAACTCCGTCTGAGGACTGAACATCCCTGAAGCATCAAACACTTAACAGCTTGAATGTGATGCACACCCACTATAACTACTTGGTGTTGGTGATGAGAGAGAGACCATGTGTATGTGTACGTGTCGGGGATGGCGACCTTGGAAACATGAAGGAGGTTGCAGTTGCAGGATTGTAGAGAGAGGCCAGTAGCATACTCTTGCAATTGAGCTACTCTATGCTTTTAGCTCTGCTGAGACAAGTGATGAGGGGAAGGAAGCAGCAGCCCTTCTAATTTCTATTGCCATTTCTATTTGGACCAAATCAATTGGGACTCACATGAATGAACTTGGGCCTACTTTTGGTCCCCTTTTTGGGCCTTTGGCTTTTCCTTATAGAAGTCAATTTTTTTAACTCTTTCTTGTATGGTTTTGTCATAAGAAAAATAATATAGACACACCATTTTTTAGCATAACGTGAACAGAAACACAAAATATTGTTTCAATGTCAAGAAGTGAATTCCAATATATTACTCGTTTAATTCAATTTAATTTGAATCAGAAACGATGGATTTTCATGAAGAAAATTTATACTTTCAATCCTCCCAGTTTTAGGAATTTTGAAGGGATAAATATTAACTCATCTATCACCTTCAAATTTGACAAAATTTTGAAAATTGACGTTCCATTTTCTCCACGTCTTACATAAAATTTAGTAAATTATCTATTTCAATTCAATTATTAATGTCAAACGAGGCCAAAAAAAATCTCATGTGACATATCACACAACAAATATTGACCTCAAAGCACTACTTAAATTTTTGTTAAAAAATCCAAAATGAAAGGTCTTGGACTTATTGAGTACAATCATGTTGTTGTGCAGGATTGATGACATGACAAAAGGGGATTGGCTGATGGGATCTTCTTGTTTAAGCATATATTCATCCGATTTAGATTTGATATTTTTATGCTGAAAAGTGAGAACAAAAAAAAAGAAGACATTTAATAAATAAATAAAACAATGGAAACTCCTAATGAATGGGGAGAGCTGTATTTGATTGGCATGGAACCCACATCCACACGGCAATCGTTGATGACAAAGTGGTCAAAAGGCCCCAATTGCACGTGAGTGTGCGAGCCTTTTAAACGTCACAGAAAAAAGTAGAGGGTGAGGGTGACAGCACAGCTTAGTTTAGCTAGCTTCTCTTCCTCCAGCTCGCTCCGGTCACTCAATTGAACCACCCAAACACAAGAACAAAAAGGTTTTGGAAATGCATTATTCATGCATTGTGCTATTTGTACACTTATTTTTACTTTTTAGATATTATTTTAATTTTCAATCGTCGAATCAAATGAATTGAAGATAATCAAATAACATATCTTGTGAAAGGAGAGAGAAAGGAGAGGGAAATGATCGGAAGAGAGAGAGGAGAAAGGAGAGAGAAAAATCAGAACAGAGAGGAGAGGGAAAAAAAAAAGGAAGAATTAAGATAGAAAGAAAAGAGGGGAGATATGAGTTTAAAAACTAATTTTTTGTGTTTTTCATAAGTAGACTAATTTTTCAACTTGATTTTGAGTTCATTTTTAAAAAATAGTCCTATCAAACCAGGATTATTGACTTGAGACTCAAAAATTGTGTTTGAGTTTAAAAAAAAAAATCAGATTCAAGTTAAATACCAAACATATCTTAAATATTTTATTTAAATTCAATCATAGTCTTTTTGTTTTTATACCAATAGTTAAATAACAATCGAGGTTGTCCATTGTGAAAATAGTGGAGCTACACTGGGCACATTGAGTGCCTATGACTCCAACAAATCCAATGTAACCCTCTTGTTACTTTGTCCATACCCCTATAAGACGTTCAATAAAAGCAATGTTTAGTAGGTGATTTTTAGCATTTTTGGCCGGCCTACTACACTCCAAGCTCTTCCTATCTTAGTTGTTCTCCTCCTTGTAGCAACCACCACTTTATTCATGTATTTTCTTCTTCTCTCCTCTATCTCTCTTCCTCTCGAACTTAAATTAAATCTCAATTTATTGATATTTCTGATTCGAATTGTGATGTATTTCATATTTTGAAAGCCTTATGGGAAGGCATATTTATACATAATACAAAGAAAGCTGAAAGCTTTACATCCTACACACTTGTAATCTGACAGCACACATGCACTTGCACTTTCCTTGCTGTGATGTTCTTGCTGTGCTGTCTGAGCACGTTCTGTCTGTGATGACCTTGCTGTGATGTTCTTGCTGTGCTGTCTGAGCACGTTCTGTCTGTGCACGCTGTGCACGTTCTGTCTGTGCACGCTGTGCACGTTCTTCCAATACTCCCCCTCAAGCTGGATCCAGTAGGTTGATGGATCCAAGCTTGGAGAGGAGTCTTTGAAATTGATGAGAAGCCAGAGGTTTGGTGAATATATCAGCCAGCTGATCGAGGCTTTTTACATAATGTGTCTGAATCACCTGCGACTGCACTTGTTCACGGACATAATGACAGTCGACTTCAATATGCTTCGTCCTTTCGTGAAAGACGGGGTTTGATGCTATGTGCATGGCAGCCTGGTTGTCACAAAATAAGGTCATTGGTTGAGCTGTGAACACACCTAAGTCACATAAAAGTCCTTTTAGCCATATCAGCTCACACGCGGTTGAGGCCATTGCACGATATTCAGCTTCGGCACTTGATCTTGCGATGACAGTTTGTTTCTTGCTTTTCCACGTGACCAGGTTTCCACCAACAAAGGTACAATAACCAGTGGAGGACTTGCGATCGATTGCGTTTCCTGCCCAATCAGCATCACAGTACCCCATGATTTGAGTGTTGTCATTCTTTGCCATGAGGATGCCACGACCAACAGACCCTTTTAAGTAACGTAAGATTCTTTTGACAAGGTTCAGATGCTCGATGGTGGGAGAGTGCATGAACTGACTGGCAATACTTACTGAATGTGAGATGTCTGGTCTGGTGATCGTTAGGTAGATCAGCTTGCCGACAAGCCTCTGATATAAGCTGATATCCGAGAGTGGCGTGCCTCCCAAGTCAAGCTTGAGCTTGCTATCAAGAGGGGTAAGTGCAGGCTTGGCATCACTCATATTGGCATCTTTAAGTAGGTCCATGACGTACTTTCGTTGATTAAGAAATAGTCCCTTGTAAGAAGATGCCATTTCGATTCCAAGAAAATACTTCAACACCCCAAGATCTTTAACCGCAAATTGTTGTTGAAGTGACTGTTTGAGTGTGGTGATTTCAGCAGCATTATCACCTGTAATTATTAAGTCATCCACATATATCAACACAACTAATTTGCTTGCAGCTCTTGTGCGAACAAATAATGATGAATCTGCATTACTCCTTTTGAAACCAATGCTATGAAGAACGGTACTTAGTTTTGCATACCAAGCACGTGGTGATTGCTTCAGTCCATAAATTGACTTATGTAACTTACACACCAAATTAGGCTCTTGGCTTTGAGGGTGTCCTGGTGGCAATCTCATATAGACTTCTTCTTCAAGATCACCATGTAGAAAGGCGTTCTTCACGTCCATTTGATACATAGACCAACCTTTATTGACGGCAACAGACAATAGAACCCTTACTGAGTTCATTTTTGCAACAGGAGCAAATGTTTCCTTGTAATCCACCTCAAATGTTTGAGTGAATCCTCGAGCCACCAGCCTGGCTTTATGCCTCTCAATCGAACCATCAGAATTAAACTTGATCTTATAGATCCACTTACAGCCCACTGCCTTTTTTCCTTGTGGAAGTTTGGTGATGCTCCAGGTTTTGTGTTGGTCTAGTGCTTTAAGTTCTTCTCTCATTGCTTCTTTCCACACAACTTGATTATTAGCCTCATAAAAGTTTTGAGGCTCACTGTGACTTGAAATGTTGTTAAGAAAGGCAGCATGAGATGGAGTTACCTTTTGATACGACACGTAATTTGAAATTGGATGCCTCGGTTTATATGTGACAAAATCTTGAAACCTTGTGGGAGGTTGTCTATCACGCTGAGGATTGCGTCGAGGTACTAGGAGGTTTGTCTCATCCTCATTCAAATTGTCATCCACTCCTTGAGGATTTTCTATGTTGCCATTGTCATCATCATGCACCGAGTCATCATCATGCACAGAATTATCAGGATGAGTACCTTCATTATTGACTTCAATGGGAGGTGTAGAAGTACAGATTCTTGGTAGAGGAATTAGGTCTAAGATGCACTCCCCCTGACTTGTGGCTTCATGTGATTTGCTGAAAAAAGGGTTAGCTTCATGGAATCGTACATCTTTAGATACAATTATTTTTCTTAGTTGAGGATCATAGCACTTATATCCTTTTTGTGTTGATGAATAACCAAGAAAAATACATTTGAGAGCTCTAGGATCCAACTTATCTCGATGGTGTGACTGTATATGAACAAAACAGACACAGCCAAAGACTCTAAGATGTGAAAGGTCGATTTTTCTTCCTTTCATGACTTCAAGTGGAGATTTAAAACCCAAGACTCGGCTAGGAAGTCTATTGATGATGTACACAGCCGCCATGACTCCTTGTGACCAAAATCTCTTTGGTACGTTCATTTGTAACATTAATGCTCTCGTTTTTTCCAGAATGTCACGATTTTTCCTTTCAGCTACACCATTTTGTTGAGGTGTGCCGACACAACTTGTTTGATGCATGATACCATGCTTGCTCAAATATAATGACATGATATGGGACATATATTCGGTGCCATTGTCAGATCTTAAGGTTTGAATTTGAGAGGAAAAATGGTTCTTAACAAGATTGTGAAAATCCTTAAAAACTTCAATCACTTCACTCTTAGACTTTAAAAGGTACAACCATGTGGCTCTAGAGAAATCATCAACAAAAGTTACATAATACTTATAACCATCAAAAGATTCAAACGTTGGTCCCCATACATCTGAGTGAACTAGTTCGAAAACTTTACTAGTCCTAGATAAGGATGATGTAAAAGGCAATCTGGTGGCTTTAGACAAATGACATGTTTCACACGAAATTAAATCATTACCTAAGTTTGGAAACAAGGAAGACAAAACAGGTTGGGAAGGATGAGCTAAACGTTGATGCCATAATTGACTATCTTGGGATGGACTGGACTTGGCTTGAAATGCTCTGGGACTGTTTTTTGATATGTAATAGAGGCCATCAAGGTAAAACCCTTCACCAATCGTCTTCTTGGTGAGGCAATCCTGAAAAATGACATTGTGAGGAGAGAAAATGGCCAAACAATTTAAGGTATTGGTGATTTTACCCACAGATAGAAGTTGAAATGGAAAAGAAGGAACAAATAAGGCTACTGACTCAATTTTGTCCGATATTAAGTTGACATTTCCCTTCCCTAAAACCTTAGAACTCTCACCATTGGCAGTTGAGACTTGAGACGGTTTTGAAAAATTTTCAAACTTGTGAAACTTAGAAACATGGTTGGTCATATGATCTGTGGCACCCGAATCAACAATCCACAAATCATGCATCATATTTACATTAAGAGCAGTTTTAAAAGCAGTCATGATACCTTGCATGTCATCTTGGGCCATGTGTTGTGTTTCTGTCAGAAATCCAGCAAACTTGCCTAGCAAAGCTTTTGAACTTCCATCTTCAAAGCCAACCGTTTGGTCACTCTTAATCCTTTCTTTCTTGCTTTGAAGATACACTGCAAACTCATTTATAAGTGCAGCTGGATTTGCAGTGAAGCTCTTGAGTGCATCAGACCTATGAGAGGTTGAGGTAGTTGCATTGTTGGCTCTATGTGGTGCACGGTTCAGTCTTTGTGAGCCCTTGTTATCCTTCATGAACTCTGGCTTTAATTCTGGATGTAAAATCCAGCATGTCTCCTTAACGTGACCAGTATAGTTGCAGTGTTGGCACTTTAAGTGTGGATTCTTCACTTTGTATTTTCTTTCGTTGGCTAGATAAGCCCTTGCTTCAGTTACACTGGTTTTTGTGCCAGTGTTCATGACTTTCCTTCGTACTTCTTCACGTTGGATTGTTGCACATACGCTGGTGAATGAAGGTAGTTCGGGGTTCATGAGTATGTGGCTTCGTAGGTCTTCGTATCCTGGATCGAGACTTGACAAGAGTTGAAATATCTTGTCTTCTTCTGCCCTTTTCAGTAGTAAAGACGCCTCAGTGGTGTGAGGCCGATACATTTCCAGCTCATTCCACATGCTCTTCATGCTGCCTAGAAGTTGAACAAAGGGCTTTCCTTCTTGTTGTATGTTGGAAATGTTCTTCTTCAATTGAAACACACGTGCAGCATTGTTCTGGCTGCCATACATTTCTTTGACTGTCTGCCATAGTTTGAATGATGATTCAGAATAACTGAATATTTCAGCTAGTTTACGTTCCATGGAATTTAGGAGCCATGACATAACTAGCTGATCCTTGCAAAGCCAGATTTCATAAGTTGGTGAAGAAACATCAGGAACTTCGATGCTTCCATTTATGAACCCTAGCTTGGACCTTCCACCTAGGGCAAGACTCACTGCTCTTGACCAAGGTAAGTAATTAAACTCATTTAACAAGACCGAGCTTAATCTTTGATTTGGATTGACATCCACCTCAGACATGGTTGAGGAGGAAGATATCTGGGAATCTCCAAACGAATAAGAATTCTCTTCTGCCATATAAAGACCTATAAGAATAAAGAAAGATTTTTTTTTTTTTTTTTTTTTTTCTTTCCTTTTTTTTTTTCGGATTTTTTTTTTTTTTTTTTTTTATAATTTTTTTTTTTTTTTAATTTTTTTTTTTTCTGATTTTTTTTTTTTTTTTTTTTTTTTTGAAAACTAATATAAAATTAAATTAAAAAACTAAGGGAACAGAAAATCAGCTTAATTCCCACGCGTGCTCGATGAACTGCCCGGATCAAATCTTCTCGAGCTTCTCGGCTGGCGATCTCCTCCCTCCCGAGGGTCTTGAAATCGATCGAGCAAGCGTGCTTCTCGGGGTACCTGTGAAACCCCACAGAACGTGGTCCCGCACCTGCACTTGAACCTGGTCAACCCAACCCGTTTCCTGCAAACGGTGCACCGGTTCGGCTGCGACACCACCACGGAGTTAGTTTGGATCTGGCTTTTTCAGAATGCCCATGTACGCCGAGGCTTTGAGCAGCGTCTCGAGTTCTAGCTCCTTTGCGCCGTCGACGGTCACCAGTCGTTAACTACCGGCGTTGACTACCGGCGAAGACGAAGACAGCTCTCTCCCCATTTTTCTCTGGTTCATTGACTCGGCGTGAATGCGAACGACATGGATAAGATGATGCAGAAGCAGGTTATTTTTCCTGCTCTGATACCATATTGATATTTCTGATTCGAATTGTGATGTATTTCATATTTTGAAAGCCTTATGGGAAGGCATATTTATACATAATACAAAGAAAGCTGAAAGCTTTACATCCTACACACTTGTAATCTGACAGCACACATGCACTTGCACTTTCCTTGCTGTGATGTTCTTGCTGTGCTGTCTGAGCACGTTCTGTCTGTGATGACCTTGCTGTGATGTTCTTGCTGTGCTGTCTGAGCACGTTCTGTCTGTGCACGCTGTGCACGTTCTGTCTGTGCACGCTGTGCACGTTCTTCCAATACAATTAAATGCAATACTCGAGCTAAAGAACATACAACTTGCTACACTTTTATTAAGGTCGTTTAAAATCAAGTTCCACCTTTGATAAAAATAATTCCCCCGTTCTTCTTTATTGTGTCGTGACTCGTAGTCTTCTTTTGGCTATATAACATTAGTAGTTTTTCCCCATTTGTCTCTTGGTTTAATATGATGTTTCTGAATTATGATAACATATCAATGACAATTTGAATGAAAGTGTCATCAATTTTTTAGAGCTTATATTATAATCCCATTATTTTAAAATCCTAAATCGTCAACCCGTGAAAGCAATAAGTAAATCAGTTGATTGGTGGTAAAATGTTAAAGTCTCATATGTTACTTTCACCACAATTTTAAAGCTTATAATTGTTTCACAACTTTTAATCATGGAAGCATTTGTCTCTCGATAAGGCATTATAAGCTGGTTTGGTATTGCTGTACTTTTTGAAAAAATTGTTTTTGCTATGCTATGAGAATAAACAGTTGTAAAAGTTGTTGAGTGTTTGGTAAACTTTTTTATTTTTTTGTAAAGTGCTTTTAAGTTTTTAACAAAAAAAGTGTATGAGTGTTTGCTAAGCTTTTATATAAATTGCTGTGAATATTTTAAATGACTGAAAATGAAATGATATTTAATGTGATATAATAATTGTCAAAGAGAATAATGTAGGGGTAATGATTGTAATTTTGTAAAATATGAGAGGGTATATTTGCCATTTTGAAAATTTTATTAAATGGGCACTGATTACTACGCTTTGAAAAAAAACAATTTTTTTTAAAGAATGGTATACTCTACTTCTGCTTTTCTATGTTTTTCTACTATCTTGGCAGCAGTTTTTTTAATAAAAGCACTTTTTTGTTTTACCAAACATATTTGGTGTTCCAAATTTTTTTAATAAGTTGTTTTTCTTTTTAAAGCACCACAATCTCAAACCGACACTATATTTCATCAAAACTTGGATTTGCAACATTGTTAGTAAAAGAGGTGAAAGACTTTTCTGGTATTGGCAAACAATATACTATTGATATGCTTTTATGTCTAAATATTTTTTTCGATTTAAACTTCCCACCCTATCTCAGTTTACCCTGAAATATTTTTTTTTGGCACCTAAATTTAAAAAAAAAAAAAAAAAACTTGGAAAAAACCATGCATAACCCCTGTGAGTGTGATACCCTGTCCTAAATTTTTACGTATTTGTATTATTAAATGAGTGAATTTACCAAATTGCCTTCGTGGCATGAATGTGACTTTCGTTGATCATCTCGTCATGACGCGTATAACTAATTTTCTTAATTTATTCTTTTTGTACTCATTGCCAAGAACATTTGGGAAGCAGATTTGAATTTAGAGCTAGAACGTAGTTTTTATGAATTTCGAAACGTCGAACGTACTTCAGTAATTTCACGTTTCGTCTTTAGTGGCCTTAATTTGTGAGCCACTGGGACCCACTTCTACGCCTTTGTTCCCCGGCTTCCCCTTCTTTCTTGTGTGACCCCTCAATCCCTTAAACTGTCATTTCTCTCTCTCTAAACTCTCACTTTTCTCATCTCTCTTTCATTTCTTTGTTCTCTTTGTCTCAACACTCCCCGAGGGCACACAACACACAACAACAACAAACAACAATGACAGCACCCCCCACCATCAACCACCCTAGTTGTGAACCTAGAACGAAGGAGGAAACCCATCAAACTCTCTATCTTTCCTCTGCACCATCATTGTTCACCAAGCTTCTCCGGCGAATGTAAGCCTAAAACCTCGTCCAAAACTTATAGATCGTGACTCGATGTATGTTTGGGAGTAGTTTTGAGAAGTTTTGGTAACCTTTGGATGTAGGAAACTCATAGGGAAAGCTTCCCCAGTTTTCTGACAAAGACAACCAATTTGTAGCCATTTTTTGGCCAACTCTGGCCACCACTCGGTCTCAAATTGGTATAAATCTCTTCTCCTCGTGTCAAGCTTCATTTTGGCTTTTTTAACATAAAAAATGGTTGAGAAACGAGCTCGAACGAAGCTCGGGAAGTTGAGCCTAGAAACAAGCTAACCTCAGGCCTCGCGAGGAAGGCGAGTAGGCCTATACTCGACAGCAAGTAAGGATGCGCGTGGTGCAATGGTGGCCAGCATGTGGAACACACACGCCTCCTTGGAGGTACCATGGAAAGCAACACCGGCGATTTTTTTGGCCAACTTTCCGGCGACCCATGTTGGCGCATAGGGGAACCAGAGGTCCTTCCTTAGGTTTTTTGACGTCCTGAATTCGAATACGACGTCCATTTTCTCAAATTCAATCCTCTTGTTAGGGTCTACTAATTAGTCCTCTTTTGTGCTTAGGTGCATCATTAAAGGTGATCTCGTCCTCCCTATTGTTGAATGACACTTTGGTAACGGAGTCACTGTGAGTGGACCCTTTCCAAAATGCATGATTTTATTACTAGAAATGCATACATGAAAAGCATGATTTTATGAAACGTTTATGAGTTATCGGATTTACACTTTGTGAAATATTATGCTTTATCGAATTTACGTTTATTGAAATATTTATGAACATGGATTTATGTTTGAGCTATTGAGCTCCAATGATATATATATATATATATATATATATATATATATATATATATATATATATTGAATAGATGTTCATGATTTTCTATGCTTACTTAGCGGGTGTTCATACAATGTGCCTTCCGAGGGGGAGTGATGAATGTGCCTTCGGGCAGGTGATGTATGTGCCTTCGGGCGGCGATTTATGTGCCTTCGAGCAATTATGATACCACTACTAAGACCATATCCAACCCTAGCCTAAAACCTATAATTGCCCTTCCCCCCCCCCCCCCCCCCCCAAAACCAACCCAACCCATGGCCTAAAACTAACCTAAAACCTAAAACTCATCCAGGGGCTAAATATCGGCCCAAGTTTAGGCCACAAATTGGAGTGAACCCCAGCCGGTGCGATTGAAACCGGGGCTGTGAAGCCCAGACGCGAGTAAGACTTGCTCTACACGCAGACGACCAGAGACTCAGCTGAGGCGGACCCTACCCATGTGGGCATGTCCCCCGGCTGTCAGCAGCTGTCTGTAGCCGTTAGGCTACCTTTTTCAATCCAACGGCTGTGTTAATTGGACCATTGGTTAATCCAACGGTCCACGTTCAAATGTTTTTTTTTTAGTTTTATATTTATATATTTATTGAATCCAACGACTTAGATCGAATATAATCAAATTTAACGGTAAAAAAAAAAAGATCTAACGGTCCAAATTTAAATCTAACGACTAAAATTATTTTAAAAAATTCACCCAAAAACTCTATAAATACCTATGTATTTGTTCAAACATCCACACAAAACTCACTTTTCTCCTACAATTCTTCCAATTTTTCTTTACAGTTCTTCCAATGTTTCTTTCTACCATTTCTTCTCATTTCCAAATTTTTCAAGATGGCAAAAGAGCATGCTAGAGTTCCAAATCCACCACCCAACTTTAGGCCACAAATTGGAGTGGACCCCAGCAGGTGCGACTGAAACCGGGGCTGTGAAACCCAGACACAAGCAGGACTTGCTCCACACGCAGAAGCGCCAAAAACTCAGCTGAGGCGGACCCCACCCATGTGGGCGTGTCCCCCGGCTGTCAACAGCTGTTTGTAGCCTTTAGGCTACCTTTTTCAATCCAACGGTTGTGTTAATTGGGCCATTGGCTAATCCAACGGTCCACATTCAAATGTTTTTTTTTAGTTTTATATTTATATATTTATTGAATCCAATGGCTTAGATCGAATATAATCAAATCTAACGGTAAAAAAAAAAGATCTAACGGTCCAAATTTAAATCCAACGGCTAAAATTATTTTAAAAAATTCACCCAAAAACTCTATAAATACCTATGTATTTGTTCAAACATCCACACAAAACTCACTTTTCTCCTACAATTCTTCCAATTTTTCTTTCTACCATTTCTTCTCATTTTCAAATTTTTCAAGATGGCAAAAGAGCATGCTAGAGGTCCAAATCCACCACCAAGTCAAGATGGTGGATATCATTATTAAGTTTATGCAGTTTATGAGTTTTTGATTGTATTAAGTTTATGTGGTTTATCATGATTTTCATGTATTGTTTTAGTGATTTTTCAAAATTTATCAGAATTTAAATATTGTTAGGCTAAAATGTTCATAAAATTAATTTAGGATAGTCTACATAATTTTTTTTAAATTAATTTAAAAAAAAATTAGCCTAAATTCATTCTTTAATAATCTCGAGCTAAAATTTTATGCCATAAGGGTTGGAGCAGAAAAACTATTTCTAGGCTAAAACCTAAATTTTCTGGGCTAAATATTTTTAGGTTTTAGGTTAGGGTTGGAGATGGTCTAAACACACTATATATGATATATGTTTTACGAAAGTTTTATGGCTGCTAGGGTTTTCGGAAAACCTATTACTTATTATGCTATATGAGTTTTTCTAAAACTGGGGGTTAGTACATTTGAAGGGTAATTGCTTTTAGTATTATTTTATATTAAACTTAGTATGCTCATGTTTTGTTTTGCACCCCCTTCAAGCAGTGGCGGATCCAAAAAAAAAATTGTCTGGGAGGTCACGTGATTTACAAACATTTTTTCAACAAAAAATAGCCGTAAAAAATAAATCATAACTCCATCATTCATAATTCATAAATAAACAACATTACAAACTACAAGTGTTCATTATAAGCGACAATTGTTCACAACACGGTTTCATATTTTGAAAATATCATATTATAGCTTCATAATTATTATTATTTAACTTTACTACTATTAATGGAAGGGAAAGCGATTCGAAATTCTTACAATAATTTCATTATTAATACAATGAATATTAGAATTTTATAGATCGTGAATTTGGGTTGTGAAGAGATAGAAATTCAGATTTTAAAGATTTGGATTTATATATGTCTAGATTAATTAGAAGCTTAAGTTTTTTTTTTTTTTTTTTTTTTTTATGTGGCTAGGTCTTATTTTTAAAAAATATATCAAATGACTTGGTTTTGCTTCAAAAGCACACTTCCAAATGAGGGCCAGCACTGCATCAAAGTGAATAGGGTTTGGTAGGAAGTGGCAGCTTTGGACTTGAGAGTAGCAATATTCTAGCTCGAGGCATCAAATATGTATCTCCTTGTTATCCACTTCTCTTTAGGAAATTCTTTGGTGGGTTGAGGCAAGTTCGAGAAATCCTAGAGGTGGAAAAACAGAGGTTGCAGCACCAAACTCTGTTGTAGTACGTAGTAGTATCATTGAAGCCAAGGGCACGATGCAGCCTTCACCCATGTTGTACACAATGCCTACCTTTCCTTGCCTTGCCCATTCATTGAGGCATTTCATCGAGCAGCTGGAGGGTATATCTCAAGGACAACTCTAAATATCAAGGGGGCATCATATAGGTCTTCCATGGAGGTATGCCAAAGTTGGGAGGGTCAGCTGACCCCTCCTGCCCCTTAGTGGATCCGCCATTGCCTTCAGGACCTAGGAACAAGGCATACGATCTGAGCTTCAAGGCATTCCCATATCAGTGACTTTGTGTCATCCCCTCTATGTAGGGCATTTCTTGTAATCACACTTTTTAATATCCCTTTTGCTTATTTTTCAAATTAGTAGTATGCTCTGAATATGTCCATGCATTATCACTTTTTAAACATTAGCAGTTGAATATGTTTCTTCAATCAGTGATCAGTACCTTATTATTATTATTTCGTTAAGGTGTGTATTTTGATTTTACCTTGCGTGGTTGGGCGCGAAATTTATATGCATGTTTTACATGTTCTCGGCATATGCATTAATTAAGTGGCTTGCGTCATCCTTGGGTGTCGGCTAACTCGTGGCCATCCCGTTGTCCTTCGAACACCGTGATCGGGGTGTGTCAGTGAGACCATGATTTTCTAAGGCCAGAGTAAACTGCACAAAAGGATCAATGGTGCCCCCATCATCCTTTGTTCCAAAAAGGTAGGCGAAGTCCCCCGACTTCGCCGAGATTGACTATTCTTATTATGCAAGACATGGAAGACAAATGGTAGACCCTGCTTCTACTTTTCTATGTTTTTCACTGTCATTAACATCATTCTTTTAATAAAAGCATTTTTTTTTTTTGTTTTACCACACATATTCGATGTTCCAGATTTTTTAATAAGTTATTTTTTTTTTGTTTTAATAGCACCACAATCCCAATCCAACCCTATATTTCATCAAAACTTGGATCTGCAACATTGTTAGTAAAAGAGGTGAAAGACTTTTCTGGTATTGGCAAATAATATACTATTGATATGCTTTTATGGTATTGGCAAATAATATACTAGCACCTAAATTTCAAAGGAAAACAACCTAAAAAAAACCATGCATAATTGTTGGAAGACAATGATTTTCCAAGGCTAGAGTACGTTGCACAAAATGATCAATGATGCAACCATCATCCTTGTTCCAGAAAGGTAGGCGAAGTCCACCGACTTCGCCGAGATTGACTATTCTTGTTCTGCAAGATACAGAAAACAAATTACCCTGTTTTTCCTCCCACCTCCCTCTCTCTTCCACATTTTCCTCCCATTGGTCTTTCTCTCCTCTCCTAAACTTCCAACTCATTAAAAACAAATTACTACTCTCGCAAAAAAAAAAAAAAAAAAGTCTGTTTCTCTCACACATTGAGTGTGTGGCATTTGCTAGTAAATAACAATCATTACCATATATTTAAGATTGAGTAGCCTATTATTATAGGGGTAGATTTGTCCGCCAATAAAATATAAAAATGATTTATTTTCTTAAATTCTTAAACCTTGATTATTTATAACCTAATAAAGAGAAACGATTTTCACACACTCTTATTTAATTTTAATTATTGATTACTTATTCACTATGATGACCTTAAATAATGAGATGTGTTTGATAAACTAAAAAAACTAGTGTGAAAATCACAATTCCACATAAACAATCGATACGACATAATTTTTGTACTCCAACTACAATTTTTTGTTAGATTTGTCGACCATGATTGGTGTTGGTCAGAGAAAAATGCATCATTGTAGAACAAGTCTGATTTTTGTTATTTAACTAATTTCACCATTCGGTTGTTTTCTTTAGTGTTGCAACTTCGGCAGCAGTTGGCATGATTTTTGTGGTGGTAACCATGGCAGACGCTGTTTTCTGTGGTTGGAGATTATGGATTTAGGTTTTCATTTTTGCTTATTTAACTGAGCTGGGCTTTTATGTATTTGGTTCCCTTTAATATATTTAGGTTATTTTGTTTTCCTCTATGTTGGCCTATAACCTTGTTTCAATTTGATGAAGTTTACAATTCAGATCCAAAAAAAAAAAAAAAAAAAAACTAATTTAATGCATAAAGAAGAGGAAGATAATAGAGGACGACATTAAAAGTCTATTATCTTGTTTTTAAGGCATTGTTGAAAAGCACAAGTATATGCACCGAAACACGTTGGGATGAGATGAGATGCTCTCGTTCTACCTAAATTCCCCGCAACTAATTTTTTGAACCATTTCTTCGTTGTAAGTGAGAGGTTTTAAATTTAATTCTCGTCAAAGAAGAATTTGAACCATGTTATTATTAGTCCATTGTGAAGCTGAGTCCACTCTCCCACCCCCTTAGTATAAGTACTATTGTTTGTTAAAAAAAATCATCACAAGTTTTAGCTTTCATGGAGTACTAGCCTCTCGCCACACACATGTGGCAATTTGCTCGTTTACAATTATTTTTTTCTTTTTTTGTAATTTTATTCTTTTATTTTTGTTTTAAATAATTTTTTTTTACAAAATTAGAAGAAGAAAACTGCCCACTACTGCACTACATGGGTAGTTTATTCTATTAGTTTGAAATTTTAGAAATTAAACTGTTTTATTATAAAATCCTAATTAGAAAAGGGTATTTTTGGAATTACGTCTGATTCACCTTTTTTGCCTTCTAGCTTCATATATATATATATATAGATAGATACTAGAACTCCATTAAATGGAACTAGCTGGGTAGTCAATTTAACATTAATTAATTTTAAATTTATATTTAAATTTCTATGCATGCGTATTTGTTAGAGACAAATACGGTAATACATTAGTTACAACCACTTGCATTTAACCATATAATTTAGCAAAAATCAGTACACCATAATACCGATGAAAGTAATTAAATGGAGAAGATTAGGCGTTGATCCATGTTAGTTCAACAACCTGAAATAACTTGTAACCTCATGTATTAATATTTTGTTCGAAGAGAGACGATAAACATAAAAGGATTGTGCTAACATCAACCTACAAGTGATTTCAAACATCTTACTCATCATTTATTTGTACAAACTTCACACAATGTCATAATAATTGACTCTTGCAGCGAACAATCATTAAAGGCTATAATAACCACAAACACTTAGCATGTTGTACAAGCTAGCACAATTCCATCTAAAGATACAAAAAATATTTACTTTTTCCACAAGTAATGCAAAGCTAAAAACTTACATAACGACATGACAGTTGAGAACTCACAGGGTAACAAAAATTTAAAGACTCAGAAGTGCATGTAAATTTGCCTTGTGAGATCTCGTCCCCAGAATTTCATTATTTATTTTACATACTTCGTATCTGTTAGATTTTATTAACTACATTTTTGTTAATATTATAATTTAATTATTTAGTTACAAAGTTTTGTTTTTTTTATAATTAGTTAAAAAGAAAAAAGAAAAAAAAAAGGAGAAGAAAGACTAGAATCTGCCAGATGGCAGTGGGAGAGAGAGGGAGAAAAGGAGAGAAAGGAGGGAGAGAGGGACCAATCAGAAAGGAGGGAAAAGAGGGGAGGGAGGAACCGGCCAACCTGGACCCCCCTTCGACCTGAGTGACCCGACCCAGTCTTGCCATCTGACGAATCACAGTGTTTCTCCAATGAATCACGGAGAACCACCACCACCAATTAACTCGGCGCTGTCCCAACTTCCATCCCACCCAAACTTGATGACTTTGGTCGTGATTTCACCACAAACGAACTTAATCTTCTTCGGCACATCAACCTACAAATGATTTCAAACGTCTTACTCATCATTTATTTGTACAAACTTCACACAATGTCATAATAATTGACTCTTGCAGCGAACAATCATTAACGGCTATAATAACGACAAACACTTAGCATGTTGTACAAGCTAGCACAATTCCATCTAAAGATACAAAAAATATTTACTTTTTCCACAAGTAATGCAAAGCTAAAAACTTACATAATGACATGAAAGTTGAGAACTCACAGGGTAACAAAAATTTAAAGACTCACAAGTGCATGTAAATTTGCTGTGTGAAATCCCGTCCCTAGAATTTCATTATTTATTTTATGTACTTCGTATTTGTTAGATTGTATTAACTACATTTTTGTTAATATTATAATTTAATTATTTAGTTACAAAGTTTGGTTTTTCATAATTAGTTAAAAAAAGAAAAAGAAAAAAAGAAGAAAGACTAGAATCTGCCAGATGGCAGTGGGAGAGAGGGAGAAAGGGAGAGAAATGAGGGAGAGAGAAGGACCAATCAGAAAGGAGGGAAAGAAGGGGAGGGAGGAACCAGCCAACCTGGACCCTCCTTCGACCTGAGTGACTCGACCCGATCCTGCCATCTGATGAATCAGCACGTTTCTTTGATGAATCACGGAGAACCACTACCACCAATTAACTCGGCACCGTCCCAACTTCCATCTCACCCAAACTTGACGACTTAGGTCGTGATTTCACCACAAACGAACGTAATCTTCTCCGACACATCAACCTACAAATGATTTCAAACATCTTACTCATCATTTATTTGCACAAACTTCACACAATGTCATAATAATTGACTCTTGCAGTGAACAATCATTAACGACTATAATAACGACAAACACTTAGCATGTTGTACAAGCTAGCACAATTCCATCCAAAGATACAAAAAATATTTACTTTTTCCACAAGTAACGCAAAGCTAAAAACTTACATAACAACATGAAAGTTGAGAACTCACAGGGTAACAAAAATTTAAAGACTCACAAGTGCATGTAAATTTGCCTTGTGAAATCCCATCCCCAGAATTTCATTATTTATTTTACGTACTTCGTATCTGTTAGATTTTATTAACTACATTTTTGTTAATATTAGAAATTAATTATTTAGTTACAAAGTTTGGTTTTTCATAATTAGTTAAAACAAAAGAAAAGAAAGACTAGAATCTGCCAAATGGCAGTGGAAGAGAGGGAGAAAATCAGAGAAAGGAGGAAGAGAGAGGGACCAATCAGAAAGAAGGGAAAGGAGGGGAGGGAGGAACCAGCCAACCTGGACCTCCTTCGACCCGAGTGACCCGACCCGGTCCTGACAGAAATTCTGACGCATTTCACGGCATTTCTCCGACGAATCATGGGGAACCACCACCACCAATTAACTCAGCGCCGTCCCAAATTCCATCCCACCCAAAGTTGACGGCTTTGGTCGCGATTTCACCACGAATGAACGTCGTCTTCTTCAGCACTCACGGGGCAATCTTGTCGTTTTGGCTTTTCCCGATGCTCACTACCACCTCCACTCATCTCTCCTCGAACTCAGGAGCAAGACTCATTCATGGTTCGAGGCATCGGAGTCCAAGTGATGTCGATTTAACGATCACCCATTCTAGGGTTTTCTGGTGAACCGTGTCGGATTTCAAGCATTTCCCGGCCGAATTGGACTTCTGCTCAGGTATAAAAGTTCTTCCCCTTGTTGTGTTCTACAATTCTGTAAAATTTGGTAATTTTTGGAGTTAATCGGAAAATTGGGTTTCCGTTCACTAGAAACCGCTGCATATGGCGGCGCATAGCTAGTCGGTTAACTTTGTCTTTCTAGGCTAAATTTGATATTCTGAATTCAATTTTGACAGCTGTTTGATATGATTTCATTGTTTAAGCCTAGTTTCGGAGATTGCCGCCCCTTGATCTTTGTAGTAAACGATGAACCGACCGTTAGATCATCACCAAATCTTAGTAAGAATTTATACGTATTATTTAAGGACCTTAGAAACTTATGGATTGGAAATCCGGTGGGCAGATCTTCCTGATTGATTTACTAGGGTTGATTTTGATCAAAATGTTCTTATTTGTTCTTAAATATTAAAATTAGTATTACTAGAGACTATGTAGGCTTAGTGGGCCTATATTGGTTAGTGAGTTATCCCTGACATTATATACCTCAATTTATGTGTATGGGATGCCTTATTGTGATATATATGTATATGTGTATTTATCTTCTTGAAAATATGAATGATAGGTATGATGACTGTTATGACAATGTGAGCCTAGAATTATATTAAGGGGGCGTTTGTTTGCCTTCACTAAGTTGGACTGGACTGGACTGGACTAGCTATTAGTCCAATACTGTGTTTGTTCCATGCTGGGACTAACATTAATGAGACTAAAGGGGACTAGTATGGACAAAACTTTTCACTAAGAGGTCTTAGCGAGACCCCCCAATAACCATGGGACTAGCTAAGACTATCCTCTCTTTCTCGTCATCGTCATGCTCAACGACCACTCCCGACAGATTCCTCGTCATCTCCGGTCACCTAGATCAATCATTAACTTTCCGACTCTCTTTCAGATCCATTTCACAACCAACTTTCATATAAAATATACCAAATTGAAGCTGGGAGTGACAAGATTACGATTTTATCTGAATCGAGGCTAAAATGTGGTTGAATGTGGCCGGAAAATGGCCTGGAAGTCTCGGCCTGTATGGGCTTCTTCAAATCCATGACAGATTCGAGCATTCAAAGCTAAGATCTCGGACCAGGGAAGGTGATGAATTTTTTGGCGGTGCTAACTTCATCCAATTTAACGAGGGTTGGCCGGAAAACACATCGGGAAACCTGCAACTCGTCGGGAAAATTGAAGCCGTGAGGTTCCGTTCGAACAACGCATAGCTAGAAAGAGGGGGAGGACAGAGAAATAGAGACTGTAATCAATAAGGAGTTTGACCAGGAATGAGAAAGAGACATGAATTGAGAGGTCTAAGAGGAAAAAAAGAGGGAGAGGGTGGGACGATGAGAGAAGAGGAAAAGAGTGGGACGGAAATGGTAGGAAAAAATGGAGAAAAAGATAAGATCATAATAAAATATTAATAATTTATATATTAAATAATATAATATTAGAATTTGTTATTATCCAGCTTCTTAGTCCAATACTGCATCAAACGCTTCACTAAGTTAGTCCAGTTTAGTCTAGTCTAAGCCAGTCCAGCTTAGTCCTTGAAGCTAATCCAGTCCGAGATAGTCCGGCACAACAAACGCCCCCTAAAAGTATTATGTAGAACTTTTATGCTTGTGTGACATGTTACTGGCCATGAGAAGTTCATAGTGCAAGTTCCTATGTTGTAACTCCTAAGGGTAGGTTGTGTGTTGAACTTACTACACCATGAAGCAGTGGTACATGGATGGTCCTGCTTGGTATATCCGTGATAGGGGACCATACATATTACATGGGTGATCATGCTTGGTATATCCGTAATGGGTGATCACCGACTACACGATTATACTATGCTTATGGTTCTGCTTGGTATATCCGCAATAGGGGACTATATGCATTCTAGGAGTGATCATGCTTGATATATCCGTGATGGGTGATCACTACATAGAGCTATAAGATACAGTCCTGCTTGGTATATCCACAATGGGGGACTATTAAGGGTGATCATGCTTGGTATATTTGCGATGGGTGATCACTGCCTACGTTATTAGACTATGCCTATGGTTCTGGTTGGTTTATCTATAATGGGGAACCATACACATTCTAGGAGTGATCACACTTGGTATATCCGCAATGGGTTAGCACTACGTAGAGTTAGGATGTGGTTCTGCTTGGTATATCCACCATGGGAGACCATACATATTTCAGGGGTGATCATACTTGGTATATCCACGATAGGTGATCACTGCCTGCACACTGAGATTATGCCTATGGTTCTGCTTGGTTTATCCGCAATGGGGGACCATAACCAGGGGTGATGAAGATTAGTTATACGTAGAACACTTTGATAGGCGACCATATTTTAGTTTGATTCCGTTAAGTGGTTTGGAATCATTACTCTTGCTCATTTCCATAAAGTTAGACTGGAACCCTAGATTCAAATGAATGGGAATTACCCACAGTAGACGTTATGAGTATAAATTAGATTTGCCATGTTATTATTTATAATCCAAGTAAGGAATTGTGTAGAGTTCCTTTATTAAATTTTGTGAAATGATTTGTGATCTTTTTGATTGATTAACATAGTTAAATGTTAATATTGTGCATCTTTGATTCATGGAATTGGTTAATTAAAGTGATTGTGGAATGATGTTGGATATGATTGTTATTAATATGATTAGATTAGGTGATCAATGTGACTAGGGAATAATAATGTGCTTTGTTGATTTTTTAGATATGTTACATGTTATGGATTGCGGTATTATGTTGAAAACATAGTGATTTATATGATTGATGGAATGGAAATCTTGAATATCATGGGGTTCGTTATGTAACCTGAATCAAATAATTCATGCTTGTCAAGTCCCAATAATTGATTGAGGAATGCTATGCCTTTTTGTTAAAACGTACTAGGATAAACGTCAAAGTGTAGTGGATGGTGAACTACGAAAGGCTTGATCCCTTCTTAGGGTATGTAGGTAGTCTAACGCTAAGGTTAGATGCATTCATGAAATAAAAGAAAATGATTGCGTGGTTGAATCATTGATTGAGTTTTGGTTGTTTTGGAGGCAAGACATGATGGATAAACAAGGATGTGGTGATGTCCTGTGTCGATCTTAGACATATGTTGGGATCGGGGCGTGACATGCTGAGTTGGTCAGGCCAATGTCTATCTCTTTGCACCTGAGTTTAACCTATATCACTTAAAATTGTAAGAGCATCTCCGACAGAGAAATGCAAATCTAAGACGTAAAAGTTAATTTACATCTCATTTTATATTTTAGGGAGATGTAAATGTTAATTATACTCTCGATGAAAGAAGATGTAATTTGAGATTCCATTTGTTGTTCTCTCTTTGATTGTCAAATCCCACCTCCAAAAAATTGTAAAGAAAAGTGCAAATTTTCATTTTTATTTAAATCTATTAGCGGAGATGAATATTTTACATTTGGCCATTGTAATGTTTTCCAGCCAACAAAAACTGTAAAATGCCAATTTTACAATATTTTGCATCTTTTATCGGAAATGCTTTAATAGTTTAAGGTAGTGCTCCACACACTCATATTTACCTCTCACACCCCCTCAATTTCCGACCATCAAATCAAATAAATTGAAGAAAATCAATGGACAAAAATAAACAAAAGTATGTTAAAAGTAAAAATGAGTGTGAATGGTACTACTCGTAGTTTATCCATCACAAACAAAACAAACACACAAAATGATTAACAATAATGAGTTTGTTTGAATGTGTTTTAAAAATGATTGAAAATGTTTTTAAAGAATGTTCTTGGGTTCCAAAAACACTTTAAGTGCTTTTTACAATAAATATAAGTTATGTACTTCTTCCAGGAAACACTCTAAGTGTTTTCCCAAGATTTATTAGCATTTTTACTAAAAATTATTTCCAAAAAAATTTTCACTAAAAATACTTTCGATCATTTTAAAAGTACATTAAAAAAATAAGCTCAATATTAATTTTGGCCACCGCAAACAGAACAAACACAGTAGACTAACAATAATATTAATTTTGGCCTCTATATAAACTTGTCCTAAACGGCCGGCCACAATTATTCCCGCTCATTCTCAGCGTATTTTATTTTTCAAAGTCCCCTTTTTAATTCACAATACGCGCGGTTGCCCATCCTCCAAATTAAAATCCCCCGCCACGTCACCACAGTAATTAATTATCTATTCTTTTTCAAATTTTATTTTTCATCCACTACCGTCGTTCTCACTCGTCCCCCCCCCCCCCCTTTTCTCTCTCTCTGCAACTCTCACTTTGCCTTTAAGAAGACGAAACACTCTCTCTATCTCTCTCTCGCTACTTTCTCTCTCTACTTTCTCTTTCTACAGTCGCACACATTGCAGAAAAATAGTAGCAGAAAGATTTGATTAATTTTAAATAATTAGTAAGTAAATAAATTAAAAAAGGGAAAACAATGTTCTTCGCTTTCGGTTCGCGAGCCATGTGACCGCTCTGACATATTCTCTTTGTTCTTCTTTTACTTCTTCTTCTTCTTCTTCTTACTTCTTCCATTTTTTTTGTTTTTTAATCGCTGCATTTTTCCAAATCTCTGTCACCGAGTCACCGTCCGAGTTGACTCAGCTGGATGGCCTCGTCCTCACGAGCCCGCAGCAGCTCGCCTTTCTCTTACCGGAAGCCATCCAGTCCCTACTCCTCCACCTCCTCGTCTGCCGCGTTGATCAACGGTCGGATGATTCCGCGCTCCTGCTCGACCTCCGCCTCCTCGTTCTACAACTCGGGAGGTGGACTCGGGTCGCGATCCATGACGCCGGGTAGCGGCCGCTCCGATTCAATGCAGTACGCTTCCGGGGGTTACAGTGCTCGCTCGCCGGTCGGGTTCGCGTCCGAGGAGCTTTTGGCGGAGATGCTCGAGGCGCCCAAGGGTGGGGATAGCATATCGGTGACGATTCGGTTTCGGCCGCTGAGGTAAGTGTTGGTAGATCTGAGCGTATTGGATCAGATCTATGAGCTCTGGGATTGGAGGATTTTGAAATGTTGGATTCTAGGGTTTGGTTTTGAGGCAATGTGATTGAATTGGTTTCGTTTTTTGGGGGTTTTGGTTGCAGCGAGAGGGAGTTTCAGAGAGGGGATGAGGTCACTTGGTATGCAGACGGCGATAAGATTGTGAGGAATGAGTATAATCCAGCTACGGCCTATGCATTTGGTAATATATTAGTTAGTATTCATTAAATTTGAAAATTTTGATGTGGGGTTCATTTCGATTTCAGTTTGTTTTGGGAATGAAAAAGAAATTGTGTTGGAATTAATCTGCATTTAACGTAGAAACGTTTTGAAAACTGATTGGATTTGGGGATGATTTTGTTGCGGCAGATAGAGTTTTTGGACAGCATGCCAATTCGCAAGAGGTGTACGAAGTTGCCGCTAAACCTGTTGTCAAAGCTGCCATGGAAGGTGTCAATGGTATGACATACTTCTCTTGTTGATCACAAATGGAGAATTTGATAATCCCTAACAAGAAATGTTGATATTGTTTCTGTAGGAATGTGTATAATTTTTTTAATGAAAAGTCGAGACTGGTCCAAAGTCCATTAGGTTTAGTCGAAAACGGATAGATTAAGTAAATTATGTTCAATTCTCTTGTTAGTTTTCCATTTCTTACGGCTTGAGTATTGACAATGTAGGTACCGTTTTTGCTTATGGTGTGACAAGTAGTGGAAAGACACACACTATGCATGTAAGTTCCGCTTTCTTTTCTTGGGATTATGCTACTGAAAGTTAAAGAATATTGAAAAATCATGTTCGCTTGTTTTTTCAGTAAAGCTCTGTTTGTGAGTTGTGCAGAAAAGGTTATAATGACCAATGTTTACACTCTGTCTCTTTGATCCCACACTAGGAGACTAGATTTAAGGTTGCCTTCCATGGCCCTGAAAATATTAATGTCTAATGATTAATGAGAAACTGCGTATATGGAAGTTATTATACCATAATGATAGGGGTTGTTTTCAATGTGAATGCTTTATCTGTTTTTTTTCTCCATTACAAGGATTTTTTGAAGTTGAAATTTGATGGCCATGTGCTCATTTTGCTTGGATTTGCAGTAATCCAACATCTAAACAGACCTAGCACCCATCTAAGATTGATCTAGTTGTTGTTCACAATAAAGGAGTTACATACTTGGAAACCCTTGTATTTGCTTGTAGATTGTTAGTGGGGGGACGCAAGAGTGGTCATGAAAACCTGATAACAAATGGGCACGTTGTTTGTGCTTTCTAATCTTTATCAACCCTTTACAAAACTATCTTCGTTTAACTCCAGTAAAAATCCTGCACCAGCACTTATATCCCCTCTTCCCCTTTAGATTCAATGCACATTAATACATAATGTAAAAGAACTTTGTTAAAGGCTGAAGGACAGAAATTTAGCATAGATGTATATCTGGTAAACTAAAATGACAAGCCAAACCTCAAAAGCCATCTAAACGATGGAGCCTAAGCTTCATCATGGAGTGTTCCACTCCCTCAGAAGCTCTTCATGTCTCAAGTCACAAGAACCACATAAAACTTAAAGGATGTCTTCTCCAAACAGCTTTATTTTTACATTTCTACCATATAGTAACCCAAAAACAAGACCTGGGCCTGACATACCCAATTGACTCCAAATCCCCAAAAGCTTGACTTGGATTCTTTTCTGCATTCTTACAAATATATAAAGAGATGCACTCTCAGGCATGATTCCATTGATCATCAAATTATCCAGAGTCATTTGGATCTATTTATTTGAGCAAGTCAAGACATCACTGGTAGCACCTAAGTATCAGTATCTAATTTAACTAAGCTATAATGATTTAATGAAGCCATAAACGATTAAAGATTTTTAAGGTGCAGCTGGGTAAGTCCTAGGTTTGGTTTGTGATTAGCCGAAATGTAGATGAACAACTGTTCATGCACTGACATATAGCTATGTTTAACTTGTTTACTTTGGAACATTGTATGTGTCGTATGTCCCTAATACCATTCTATCTGGCAAGGTCACATTAGATTCTGCCAGAATATGATCTTTTGAACTTAGTTTGTTCATCCATAATTTTCATCATATGTTTGTGTTGTACCTTACTTTTGTTCTTTATGAAGTTTTTTGCCATACTTCATATTGTTTGTTTGGGTTCCCTTACTGTTGTGTTTACTCATTTCTAATCTACACAGGGTGATCAAAATGCTCCAGGTGTCATACCGTTGGCGATAAAGGATGTCTTCAGTATTATTCAAGATGTAAGAGCTCCTAAGAGTTTTGTAGTTCTGAAGTATGACTGTTAAATCTTAGTTTTCCTTTATTCCTCCCCCTTCCTTCAGTTTAACATTACACTAGGATATTTCTTGCCATTTTTTTCTTGTACATTCTCAGAAAGTAAATTTATTTTTGTACAGCCACTACTCCATTCCCTCCCTTCATTCCCACACTGGTTTCTTAGTATTACCTTGGGAGTTACATATATGTTGCATCTATTTTAATAGTTTGATTTTAAACATACTAGTCCAGATGTGATTTGTTTTCTTCAGCAATGTTATTGTGATAATTTACTTCTAAGTGCTTTTATTGCATATCCTGTCTGTCTTTCAGCATCAAGGTGTCTATTTGTTTTCTGTTTCTGTTGATACAAACACTAGAGACAGACTTGAGTTTCCTGTTTGGTGGCTAATTCATAGCTGCATTCATTTTTCAGACCCCAGGAAGGGAATTTTTACTGCGTGTCTCATACCTAGAGATCTACAACGAGGTCAGTGGAGCTATATGTATTGGCAGTCACATTTTAGGGCTTGAGATTATATGGTAGCTCAGTTTTTCCTGGGTATAATGTACCTGTCATTCCTCTGTGTTTTGAAGATATTTCCTAATAATTTAAAGGGACTTTTGCATCTAGGTCCAAAAACATAGGTAGTTTTTGGGACTGAGTCCAGTTATCCAATTAAATATTTTGATATCAATTTTGCCCCTTTAGATAAAAATATTTAAATTCTTTAAATTTTTTAATCATTTATTCAGTTTTTAAATTTTGAATATTTAAATACTCAAACTAAAATATTGTCTAGTAACTACTTACTATTTATGAAGAAAACAAAACCAATATAATCTAGTAACTACCTATTGTATAGGAAGAAAGATGCTTTATACCTACAAAGCAGATATAATCTACCTGCAAAACAAGAATAAACTACCTATTGAATTGGAAGAAAAATGCTGGGAACCTACATGGTGGAACATAGAAATATAAATATGATATAATATACCTCCATTAAAGGAACGAATTTGGAGGGAAAAACAAAAAAATATAACCCATGAAAAGAAGAGACAAAAAAAGGAGGATTGATTCCATGATCTAACAGAGGGAATTGTTTGGAAGAAGGAAAAAAAGGAGGGATGAAACGGATTGGGGTTGAGGTGATTATATGGCTATAACTAATCCTACAATTAAGGGATTAGTTAAACCACAAATAATCCCATATTTAAGAAATTTTGTGTATTTACTACAATTCGTAAGCCTAAGGGGTAAATATGGTACAATCCACAAATAAGCATACGTGAAATCTTAATTATTGGACCTATTTCAATGAAGTGGACTAATCCTATTAATGGTTCACAAAATTGGATCTATATCAAGTTATTCCTAATTTAAACTCTGGGATTTCTTCCAACCATCATTTATTTGTATATTTTCATCTTCATGATCTAAGTTTTTACTTGACAGATGTTTCTTGATATCCTTTTTAGTTTTTTCCTGAGTGAAAGTTTTTTCTTTTATGTTCAATATTCTTATTTGTATTGATTTAAGGTGCTATTTCTGCATCTGGTATCAGGTGATAAATGACTTGCTTGATCCAACAGGTCAAAATTTGCGTGTTAGAGAAGATTCCCAGGTTTGTAACTCATCTTTTAATGGCTTCCTGATTTAACTGTATCTATTTTGTTTTATTTTTAGGGCCTCTGAAAGATTCCCACTTATATTGTTTTAGGGGAATAATAAATGTATATTTTTATCTTGTATTCATAAGCACATTTAGTTTTTGCTGGCCTTATCATTTTTCTCTGTTTGTATCCTTGAATTTTCAGGGTACTTATGTTGAGGGTATAAAAGAAGAAGTCGTTTTGTCTCCTGGGCATGCACTTTCTTTCATTGCTGCTGGAGAAGGTACTTGCAGGGATGACATATTTGGCTTTTCTGTTTCTCCCAGTTTTATTAGGTTAAAAATGATTTATTGACTGCATTTTGAACCGATGCATGGGAATGGCAGAGCATCGTCATGTTGGATCAAACAATTTTAATCTGTTCAGCAGTCGAAGTCACACCATATTTACACTGGTAAACCTTCTTCATAACATACTTCCCTGATAAGTTTTTATATACTCAATCTGTATTTAATGTTTTATCTTTAAATAATGTTGAGGAACCAAATTCTGAACACATTGAGACATGCATCAATTAAACATAGCAACAGTTTTAAGTCAATTTTAAAATGCAGAGTTTTGTTGTTACTTGTTGGAGCCTTGGATATTCCTTATGGAACGTAGCACAAATTTTTTCGAGTTCATTTGTCAATACAATATTTGCCTGGGGAGGTACAAGGCTTTCAGATAAATTTGTAAATATTTTGACTGTTGTATTTGTTATTTCCTACTTTTCTCTGTAAAAATTTCTTCGTATCAGTATTTTTCTGTTTCTTTATATAAGCACATGACATTGTGACTTTTGTGAAACATTTGTGCTAATCATATTTAATTCACCGGATGCATTTGCAGATGATAGAAAGCAGTGCCCATGGTGATGAGTATGACGGAGTGATCTTCTCTCAACTTGTATGATTCAAACGGATTGTCATCCCAAATATTAGATTTTTAGTTTCATACATGTTTTTAATCTTATTATTTGTTTGTTTGTTTTCTTTAGAATTTAATTGATCTAGCTGGATCTGAGAGCTCGAAAACCGAAACAACTGGACTAAGAAGAAAGGAAGGATCATACATAAACAAGAGTCTTCTAACTCTTGGGACTGTAAGTGCCTTACAATTTGATTAACATTAACTGCATAATTTGTGTTATCTATGGTCCTAAGGCTAAGTAAAGCCTTAATGCACACCATTCTAGCCACATGAAAGAATGTATATAGTGACAATTTTTTCTGCAACATGATGCTGATGCACTTTTCATTTTAGTTGAGGAACTTCATGAATGATCAAGTTTTACTGTTTAGAAAACAAAGTGGCCACCATTTTTATAAATCATGATCAGGTTTCTAATGAACAGAAAAGCAATATGATATTTAATTCATAACTTGATGTTATGGTTGCAATGAAGGTAATCGGAAAGCTGAGTGAGGGAAAGGCATCCCATGTGCCATATCGAGATTCTAAGCTTACCCGTCTTTTACAATCTTCGTTAAGCGGGCATGGACATGTTTCAGTGAGTTCCAATACTACAACTGTTAGCCCATGTGCTTTGAAATTTGCTTTTTGAATCAATTATTCTGAAAAAATTATGCAGTTAAAAGTTACAACTATCATAACTTTGCTTTTCATATTTATTTATTTATTTTGCTTTTTTTTCCTTGCCCATGTTTCCCAGCTTATTTGCACGGTGACTCCTGCATCAAGTAGCATGGAGGAAACTCATAATACATTGAAATTTGCAAGCAGGGCAAAGCGAGTAGAAATCTATGCATCGCGTAATAAGGTGTGCAAAGACTCATAGCATGAATACAGTTTTAAGTCAATACTCAACATTAAACACTTAAGACTCACTATTCTGCCCTTTGGCTTTTCTTTGAAATTATTTCTAGCAGATTATTGATGAAAAGTCATTGATTAAGAAGTATCAAAGAGAGATTTCGGTCCTGAAAACAGAACTTGATCAACTAAGGCAGGGGATGCTTGTTGGCATCAGTCATGAGGAGATTGTCAGCTTAAAGCAAAAGGTTTTGTTCCTAAACTGAAATAAGTTCTTTTGGCTTAGTAATGAGTTTATATTAAGACTTACTTATGATTGTTTTGGTTTGGAAATAGTTGGAAGAAGGTCAATTTAAGATGCAATCAAGATTGGAGGAAGAAGAGGAAGTGAAGGCTGCTCTTATGAGTAGAATCCAGAGGCTGACGAAGCTCATCCTTGTTTCTTCGAAAAATACCATCCCTGGATTGAGTGATATTCCCAGCCACCAACGCGGTTTTTCTGTTGGTGAGGATGAAGTGAGTTCCTTACTCATTTAAGCTGTATATGGTCTGTACTGTTTTCTTCTCCTTTTTTTGACGTTAGTTGTTTGAGCTTGAATGTTGATTATATTTATGCCAAATGTGACAAGTCAGTACAAGGAGAAACTGTGTTGAAAGTTTGAGAATTTATTTTTGTTTTGCAAGTTATGCAGACAAGGATGTTTGTTTCATATTACTGTTTGGTTGCTTAGCTTTAGCAAAGAAAAAAAGGATTTATTTCTGATCACTTAACTTCTAATGTTAATTTTATGTTTTTCTTTCCTTTCTAGTTAATATTCTCTTAAAAAGGTTTATAGTGTCGTCAAACTTGATCTTTCCTACTTGTTTTCTGGAGTGGAAAGCATCGTACAATGTTTACTTTTTGTGTGGCTTTTGTATGGCAGAAAATGGAAGTAATGCGAGATGGACCCTTGCTTCTAGAAGGTGAGAACCAAAAGGAGTCACCGTCTTCCGCATCTGCTGTTCCATCAGATATGGCTTATGATTTTAGACACAAGAGATCTTTGAGCAGGTGGAATGAAGAGCTCCCACCAGCTGGCAGTACAATTACAGATTCAACTCAAGCGGGTGAACTTATCAGTGGTTCAGGAGTTCCAATGGTAACTACTTTTCATATATTTTTGTTCTGTTTCCATTTCAGCATATAAAGCTTGGATGCATTTGTCGAATTATCACAAATACAGTTGATTTCTATTTTAAGTCTTGGTAATAATAATTTGAAATATATATGAGGAAGCACTTTAGTCTTTTGGCTAAGTTAATTTTGCGAAACATTTCTGAGGCCAACGGTCTGAGGAAGAGGGAATTGGAACTTGCTTGTTTCTTTCCCACATGTTCGCGCTTGCGTGTAACAAACATATATATATGGGCTTATGCACGCTTATACAAGCATATACACTTGTAGGAAATTGCAAATAAGATACATGAGGATTTATCTTGTCTAGTTTTCAGAGTTCTTACCATTCTTCCTTCAAATACTTTTCCTGTTCAGAACTCTTATTCAATGATCAAATCAGGATATGCCATAAAGTTTCTTGTATGTACTATTTGATTTTGCCACATACCACATAATAACTATTATTTCTTATTAACAGACTTATGGTAAGTAATAATTGCCCTTGGGCAAGTTCTATATATAATTTACTTAGACACTTCAGTATGAATTCGTTTGTTGGCTCCAATATTCATTTATTTTAAAGGATTTATTATTCAATATTATGATGTAATTATGATTGCTTATTTTAATATACTTTAGGGAGGGATGACAATGTCAGATCACATGGACCTGCTGGTTGAGCAAGTTAAGATGCTTGCTGGAGAGATTGCACTGGGTACCAGCTCCTTGAAACGATTGGTGGAGCAGTCTGTAGATGACCCTGAAAGCTCCAAAACTCAAGTATATATTCTATTCTTATCAATCCTATTCTGCATACTTGGAAGTCCTAATTATTGTCTCTGGAATGTTGTGAAAGCTTGGTTAGCAAAAAAAAAAAAAAAGACAGTGGCTTGCACTTGTTAGTTGAATGTTGGTAGGGCCTATTTAACACAATATTAATTGACAGTTGGAACTAATTGAATATATCTGCGGAGTTTGTCATTTGGATCCATCTTACTGTGGTATTCTGGCTAGTGGCTATAAATGAGGTCATGTTCATTTGAATCTGATCAGTTTTTACAAGCAATAATGTAAAATTTACGGGCCTGTCTAGTTCATGATCTCCATTTAACACTCAACATCCTAAGTAGTTTAACAGTTTACAGCTTCATTTGAGCAGCAGCTGAAGTATGTTTATTTTACTTAAAATGATTGTGATTAAAAATCCATGCTTACAGATTGAGAACTTGGAATGTGATATCCATGAAAAGAGAAGGCAAATGAGGGTTTTGGAACAGTGCATTAATGAAAGTGGTGAGGCTTCAATTGCTAATGCATCTATGGTTGAGATGCAGCAGGTAGTTTTGCATTCTCATCATCTTAGTTATTATTATTCATAAGTAGTACTCCAATTTTGTTTTACTATTGTCAAAAAATTGCTGAAATTTTGTTTTAATCTGCAACAGACAGTTAAGAGACTGACAACCCAGTGCAATGAGAAGGGATTTGAGTTGGAAGTGAGTGCATGCTTTATATCAGTTTTTGATGTACACAAAATGGGCAATGTTTAATTTTAAATTTTTCCTATTGCTTTAGCTGTTATCTGTGTTTGGGGATATAACCCTTGCTCATTACATTCTAATTGCCGTGGAACTCATCTTTAAAGTGTACCTTTCATGCAGATAAAATCAGCAGACAATCGTATTCTCCAGGAGCAATTGCAAAATAAGGCTAGAATGCCTTCCTTAGTTCCTTTTGAGCATTATCTTTTGTTAACTTTTTCTTCCATTCAGCTGATCATTTTATGTTTTACTTGTATCAGTGCAGGCTTTTAAATCCTTAAGTATATTGCTGAGCTTTCTGTGTATTTGCAGTGTGCAGAGAACATGGAATTGCAAGAAAAAGTGGATCAGTTAGAGCAGCGTTTGGCTTCGGTATCTGGTGAAAGATCATCACTGTCTTCCGAGCAGTGTGTATCTGAAGAGTATGTTGAGGAGTTGCAAAAGAAAATTCAGTCTCAGGTGGTTACTGAAACTTTCTGGCTCATCAATCTATAGAGCTTAATGGATTAATAAATGCTAGCTACCACCTTTAGTTCAAGTATATTTACATACTATTGACTAGCACCCTCTCTTTTGTTTTAGTTTATTGTTCTTGGTTCATGTGTACTTTATGTAGAAGTTATAGTTTCTCTGTCATCATTACTTGGCAGTTGAACTTATATTTATTTATTATTTAGAATGGTGAAATCCATAGGTTTGTTTAGTTATATTTTCTTTGTACTTTCACGTGAATTGGTTAATATTAGGAGTTCTCTTTCTTGTGTGCTTGAATATATTGTTGTGGCAATGTAAGATGTTGAAGAGACGTTGCTTCAACTTTCATGCTATACATCTAACTAATTGATGCTTTTGTTCCTTCTCATAGGGGATTGAGAATGAAAAACTAAAGCTGGAGCACGTGCAGTTCTCAGAGGAGAGGAGTGGGTTACATGTGCAGAACCAAAAACTGGCCGAAGAAGCTTCTTATGCAAAGGAACTGGCATCTGCTGCTGCTGTTGAATTGAAGAATTTGGCTGGTGAAGTGACAAAGCTCTCATTGCAGAATGCAAAACTAGAAAAAGAGTTGTTGGCTGCCCGGGAGTTAGTCAATTCTAAAAGTTCTTCCTTGCAACCTGTTAATGGCATTAATCGGAAGTACAATGATAGACCAAGAGGTGGGAGGAAAGGGAGGCTATCTGGTGGTGCTGATAACTTTGAGGCATGGAATCTTGATTCGGATGATTTAAGGATGGAACTCCAAGCAAGGAAACAGCGAGAGGCAGCTCTTGAGACTGCCCTTGCTGAAAAGGAATTTACAGAAGAGGAGTACAGGAAAAAGGTTGAAGATGCAAAGAAAAGGGAGGACGCTCTAGAAAATGATTTAGCAAACATGTGGGTGTTGGTCGCAAAATTAAAGAAAGAGGGCGGGTCTATCCCTGAGACACACACAGAAGAAAGGCATAATGATGTGATAGAAAATAGTAATGGTCTAAAAGCAACTGTGAATGAGATTGCCACCATAGAGAGACAAGTTTTGGATGCTTCAAAATCCGCTGATGATGAAAGTCCTAAGGAAGAACCTCTTGTTCTTCGCCTTAAGGTAACCTGAGAATCTGCATTCTCTTTTGAAATAAATGTTCTAGGATTGTTTCAGTATTCCTCTATGATTTGGATTGGGGACATTAAAAGGCTATCGGTTCTGTTTTAAGGTTCCTTTAGTTTTGTAAAACCAACAAGTCAAAAGCACAGTTATGTTTGAATGGCGCTGAGGACATGAAAAAGAAGAGTCAATTGGTACTTTAATTTTAGGGCGTTGCTTTCTTAGGTCATAGGTTTGGTTTGGAAACATTTTTGCATAGAGATTGTGTCCTTCTTGGCTCAATCCAAATGGTTCTGTTTCATATGCTTGGCTGTACTATGTATGTACAGATCTTTCGATGAATTCACGATGTTATCATATGCTTATTAGTATGAGGGGTCAACCATTTTTTTGTTCTTGTGAAAAGCATGCGGATGCTTAAGTTAAAGACATAAGCATTAATGAATTATCGTCAAGTTGTGTGGTTTGAAGTAGAGGAATCCTTTTGTAATCCTAAAAATGTTATAATTGGAGGCCATTTATAATATACCCCACTTTTATGTTTTCAGGCTCGAATGCAAGAGATGAAGGAGAAAGAGCTCAAACACCAGGGAAATGGAGATGCCAATTCCCATTTGTGTAAAGTATGTTTTGAATCACCAACAGCAGCAATTCTTCTCCCTTGCCGGCATTTTTGTTGTAAGTCATTCTGAAGTTTTGTGTAACAAAAGTTTCAATTCAACCCTAGTTACTCAATCATTTCTAATAGTAACTCTGGTGTACCTTTTGCAGTGTGTAAGTCTTGTTCACTTGCATGTTCTGAGTGCCCAATTTGTCGTACAAAGATTTCAGATAGGCTTTTTGCATTTACTTCGTGACAGTCTATTATTCCCGGAAATGAAGGTAATGCAAGTTTCTCATTCTTTGATCAATTCGTTGCTTGGATCACTTCGATCAATTTGCAGTATTGGATGTGTGATCTATTCATATTTTAGCGAGGGCGACTCTCAATTTGCTTTCCTGCGTTTCTATTTTGCAGGGCTTTTATGAACATTCTTTTTTATGTGAAATAGTGGGTGAGATTCTTTAATTAGTTTGGGTGTATGTAAGTAACTGTGTAAAAGAGTGGGTGTATGTAAAAGAGTATATCGGTATGTTGTTTGTGTCGCTCTCCATTTGGGTCCTGTGAAATAACAAGGGACAAAGATGGGGAAGAAAGAAATGAGCACATTTGGGAGTTTGAGATGCAGAAGGGATGATGTTGCTTTGTTTTTTTAAGTATGCAGCAAAATGTTGTGATTGAGGGGTCCTGTCCTATATAAAACATTTCTTTGCCGTGTATAGAAAACAAAGTACGCTTAAGAAGCATTATTCTTCCACCTGTTCAGGTGTTTTCTTCATTATTTCACTGTTTATTTTCTTCTGAATTTTGGACACGCAACACTTCCTAGCATTTCTTTTCCCTTTTGCCGCCACGGTGGTGTTCCAAGCCGTTAATACAAGCCCAAGTGGAGATACTTTGACACATGGTCTTGTACTAGTGGTTCGGTATGCCACGGTGACCGTGAACTTGAGTCCATGTGAGTAAATTTTAGTTGTCCCTAAGAAAGGGCGGCATGGTTGGTGACTGCTGCTAACAAAATTGGTATTACGTTTAATTCTCTGGACACATTTAGTTGGCTTTCTAAGACAATGATGTAGTGTGGATGCAAATATCACATAGGTTGAGAACGGAATTGATAATCACGTCTTTTTTTTTTTTGTCTTTTTTCTCTTACACTCTTAATTTATGGATATCAAAATTGAATAAAATGAACGGAAATAATGGACAATGTTTTATAAGAGTGGAGAGGGAGAAAACAAATAGGGGTTCATATAGGGTCTTTTGTGTAATCTGCGCCAATCCCTGTGAAAGCACAAGCATCATTGTTTGATTCAAGAAAGAATAAGTTTTGTATTGCTTATGTATTGAACGATGCACATGAGGTTAGTGCGAACGGTGATTATCATTTTCCATGGGTTATTATTAGCTGGTGAACTATTTTTTAGATATGTAATGGTGGATGTTTTCGCCGACAGGGTCTCCTTCTTCAATCTATTGCATTTTGAGTCGAAATTCTTGTCACTCTCTAATCTAGCCTAATATAGTAACCCCGCTTGTAATTTTTGACAAACGAGAACATTAGTAGATTAAATTCTTAAACAATAGCTTAATATAGTAATGCTGCTTGTAATTAAAATTAATTTTTAAATACGCAATCAATTTCTCACACCTCAAAGATGGAGTACTTGCATGCATGATTCTCTCCAGCACATCATTTTTTTATGAGTGAGTGTATTTATTGTCTTTTGATGTTTAGGAGAGCAATGCTCGCACTTTCATAGTTTGGGTATAATATCCCGTACTCATGATCCAATATCATGTATAGTACTTTCATGCATGATTCTCTCCAGCACATCATTTTTATGAGCGAGCGAGCGTATTTATTGTCTTTTGATGTGGAGAGCAAAGCTCATACTTTCATAGTTCAGGTATAATATCTCGTGCTAATGATATAAGATCATGTATAAGTTTCTCTTTATGCGACGTTAATTCATTTACACATAACACAAACGGTGCCCTTTGTGTTGTGAGTTTCTGTTTCTAATTACATAAGTTGATCTCCACTAAATGACATAACAAATGTTGGTGAGATAAATGTTGAGTAGCATTAAATCTCTCCCATCCTGAGAGTCTCTCCTTGCCTAGTTAGGGTTTCTACCAGTTTGTCTGGTTTTCATCCTGTTTGTCGTCTTTTGTCCCCAACATAATTGGTTCTCTCCCATCCACTAGTTGTATGAGATATTTTGCCTTAGTCCCAACCTTCCACCCATCACATCAAATAAGTTTTCCCAGTATTCATTATGGCCACCTATTGCTTTTAATCCCATCTTGTTGCTGCCTCCTCCATCTACCAGTTCAAATCCTCCAAGATCTACCATATATTTTTGTTTCTTTATCTTTCTTCCTTTTGGGTCTTTTTCTATGTTTCTACTTCATGTCTAAGTTTAAATCTGAAATTCCATGGGATATTTTTCTCTTTTTGGGGTTTGACCTCCTGTTCCCAACACCACAATCCCTGGACACGTACTCCATGGAGAATTTAATCCCCTTTATGTCAATGTTTCCTATAGTATCCAGTTTGCAGCCCTAGCTGGCGGCTTTGCTACCTATGTTAGGGAACAGCCCTTTATTCCCACTTCCGACTCTGTCATTTTCAACATGTTCACATCTCAACCTTCCCTAATTAAACCCTACATCCCTTATCAGTTTTCTTATTTTTTTAATCCCAAGTTGCAAAAATGGAGGAAAGTCCCACTCAAACCAACAACTTTCTAGTTAATCTAGATAGAACTCTTGAACATCCCATCATCAATACTGGTACCCCCGGAGTACTACTATCTGTTTAATCAACTGTTTCTAGGCCCCCTATGGATACTTCAAAGTTTCTTCTTATATCGATACTGCCTTCACCATCACTGCTCCCTCGGAATCTGCAGCAAACAGGATCATCGATAACGGTCTGTGGAATATTGCTGAAGACTATCTGGCTATCTATAGGTAGTCATATCACCTCACTTTTGAGGAAATCCCTGCTCACTGGATTTACTATTCGGTTTAAATGCATGGGGGTGCCTTTAGAAGACTTTTCTATTCAAAATGCTCGTAAGTATGGGAACCCCTTTGGCGAAGTTATTGCTATTGACGACTCCTTAGCTTGTCCGGAGGGAGTTCGTGATTTCCTTCGTGTTCATCTTAAAGTTGATGCCAGAAAACCATGATCTAATGGATTTTGGTTCCAGCCCTATGACAGGGGAAGAACTAGGGTGGTGTTCAAATATGAACGACTGTCCAATTTTTGTTTTAGATGTGGAAAACTAGGCCATTTTGACAAATATTGTGAGCATGATGCGCCAAATGTGTGCAAGACTGTCCATACTCTTTAGCCATGATTGGGGAACAAGTCTATCCGCCCTATATTACCTTGCTTCTCGCTCTAACAATAGTTCTAATGGAAGGAAGAGATGGAATTCCCCATCCCCTAAGGATTCTTAAAGCCTTCCTTGGGTTCTTGGTACCCCTCTACCAAAACCGTCAGCGCAGGGAAGGGGTAGGGGGTGCCTTAGCCACGGTGATCTCTACCAGGATGCACGGAATAATCTTTAAGAGGTGACCATCTTTGTCGCTTAGCCTGCCTCCTACGGAGCCACAAGTCTCACCTATGCCTATGACAGGTATGACTACCTATATGGAAACCAACTCAAGCCTATCTAGAAAAAGTTCCCTCCACCCATAACCGCTTCTACTGCCAGTTGGCCTGTTGAGTCTTTCCAATCAACCTTGCTCTTTCTGTCACCCTCAAAGTTAACTGCCTTTTCCCCTTATACCTTAAACCCCACCACACCCTAAGCAACCACGTGTTTCCAAGAAGGGGATCATTTTCTTTCCTATCATTATTACTCAAATGGAACCCTATCCATTATATGTAGCTTAATGAGACTTTCCATCAGTAACAGCTCTTAGTCTTGATCTCCACATGGGACTCCTAATCATGCTAGCAGTGGCCCCACCATGTCTAGCATTACTCAAAGTCTTTTGTTGGGAAATCTGGGGAAACCTTGTTTGGACCTTATGCTAACTCGAAATGCTCAGAAACGGAAAGTTCACAACTGTGATACTGATGTAGGAAAGAAAAAACAAAAAACTATAATACTGGATAATCAACTATCTCATTCTCTGGCCCAGAAGACCAAGCTTCCCAAGGTTACTACTGTGGCAACTTATATGCGTAACCGTGGCCAACCCTCTGCCAGTCGCAGTAGATCAGGTATTCCTTGTTTGGCAACAACCAAACCAGTCATTTCTATTGAAGATTCCAATGACATGGATACTACCGCTTCTCCACACTCATCGGATGGAGTCGACAGTGGTGCTATCAAGGGTGTGGAGAACCCCACAATTATTCAGGGCACTGGTGGTTGGCCTGACGCAGCCAGGGGGAACAAGTGATCTATCTAGCTTTGAACTGTTAAGGGATTGGGCAAGACTTGATAGTGGATGCTCTTAATTTGTGAGCAAGTAAGATTAAATAAGCCCTTGTTTGTTTTTTTATCTGAAACTAAGTGTAAGAATGATGTCCTTTGAAGGTGGGTTGCTCTCTAGGTTTTTGCAATGCTTTTTCTTTTCCTGCAGTTAACAAGTCTGGTGGATTAAGTCTCTGGTGGAAATATGGTACTGTTGTCCAAATCTTATATGTATCTAATTTTGTTATCGACATATGTGTCTAAGTGCAGTCCGAGTCGCCTTCCATTCATATCTCTTGGTTTTATGGTCCTCTTCACTGTCATAAAAAAAGTTCTTTTTGGGAGAATACTGCATCTCATTCTCTGACCTTGGTCTCCCATGGCTATGTGTTGGTGACTTTAACGAGCTCTTATGGCCACATGAAAAGATGGGAGGTAGAGAATGGGATTACAACCGTACCAGATTCGTAAAGAACTTTATGCATCAGAAAGCTTTAATTGATCTTAGGTACATTGGTCCAGTGTTTACCTGGGAACGTGACTGGAAGAATTGGGGTAAGATTGAGGAATGTTTCGATAAAGCTGTTGTTAATGTGCAATGGATGGATTGATGGCCTTAGGCGATGATTTCCCATGGTCATTTGATAGGCTTTGATCATCGCCCCTTAATCATTCACTATTCTCCTCTTATTGTTCTTGGCCCCATGCCTTTTTCACTTGAAGCATTTTCGCTTAGGAATCTTGAGTTTCTTAATGTTGTAAAGAAGCTTGGAATGATGATATAAATAATTCCTTTGGGTATGCTTTGTCCAATAATTTACTTCATTGTTCTAATGTGTTGTCTTCTTGGAGTAAGAAATTCTCTAACAATAGGACGAAAATCAACAATTTGCTCAAAATCATCAAAGATAATGAATCTCAGCCTAACTCTACTACTAAGCATGAAGTGCACTTATCAAATACCAAAAGCTAGTTGAGGTTTGGAGAAATGAGGAACTTTATTGGCTTCATGTATCAATTGGCTTCGGGAGGAAGATAAAAATACTGCATTTCTCCATCAATCTACAGTTATTAGGCGGTAAAAAAGTCGCATTCTAAAATTGAAAAATAAGAATGATATCTGGTTGGAGGAGGAGGGCCAAATTCGCAGCCACATTGAAGACTATTTTAGAAATCTCTTTTTGGCTTCCCAACCAAGAGATTTTCAGGTTGCTTTGTCGGGTCTGAAACATGTGGTTTCTTCACAAATCAATGATGATCTCCTAAAACCTTTTACTCTTGAGGACATCAAAGGTGCGGTGTTCTAAATGGGAGATTTGAAAGCTACGAGTCATGATGGTTTTCACGGGAACTTTTATCAATCTTGTCGGGAGATTGTCAATAATTTATTTTTGGGGTCATTTCAGAGTTCTCATCTCTTAGGCACCATCATCCTGATATGAATCATACGAACATTGTTCTCATTCCAAAAGTGGAGACGCCTGAATCTATCTTTCAATTTTGTCTTATTAGTGTATGTAACTTTGCTTATAAGTTCTTTTCGAAGTTGATGGCTAATAGATTGAAGGCTTATCTCCCGGGTCTCATTTCTCATCATCAAAGTGCTTTTGTTCCGGGGCATCAGATTCAAGACAATATTTTCGTTGCTCACGAAGCCTTTCATTTTCTAAAGCATTAAAAAACTAAACACGACTTCGAGTTGGGCCTGAAAGTGGATATGAATAAGGCTTATTATCGGGTTGAGTGAGGTTTTCTGGAAGTTGTTCTCCTCTAGCTGGGCTTTCATTCAAAGTGGGTGGCGATGGTTATGACCTGCATCAAAACAGTATTTTTTTTTCTGTCATTTTCAACGGCAAAAGTAGAGAAATTTTTTTCCCTTCCAGGGGGTATTCGCTAGGTAAACCCGTTATCTCCATGCTTGTTCCCTTTCATGACGGAGGCCATTTCTTACCTAATATGTGAGTACTGTGAGGTGGGTGCTCTTTCTGGTATTTATCTGGCTTCATCATGCCATGTGTTGTCCCATATGTTCTTTGCCGACGACTCTCTCTTCTTCATCAATGTGGATCGTGATAACTATTAGGCCCTCCTAAGATTATTGGATATTTATCGTGAGGCGTCTGGCTAAACTATCAATCTGCAAAGTCCTCCATTTTTTTCTCGGCCAACTTCCCCCAAACTATCATCATTGAAGCTTGCAATATTTTCAACATTCCCCAGACCTCAGACTTGGGTAAATATCTTGGTCTCCTTACTGTTTGGGTGGTTCTAAAAAGGAGGCTTTTTCTTTTGTGAAAGATCAGATTTCTTAGAAAATTCAAAGTTGAAAATCGACTTCTTTGTCTTTGGCAGGGCGTGAAATTTTAATTAAGGCAGCTACGACGGCTATCCCTATTTACCCTATGAATTGTTTCCTATTCTCGGCTACTTTCTGCCATGACATTGATGGTCTTCTAGCCATTTTTTGGTGGGGCCAAAAGGAGAACGAGTGTATGATTCATTGGCATAATTGGTTGGCCGTTTCTGCTTCTAAAAGCGTGGCCTGCTTAGCTTCAGAAGTCTTTTGGATTATAATATTGCCTTGTTGGCAAAGCAATTATGGCACCTCAATTCCTATCCAATTGCCTTTTGGGCACGAACTCTCCAAGATCGATACTTTCCTTCAAAAGACGCTCTCAATGTTTCCAATGGTGGTCGGGCCTCCTAGGCTTGGAGCAGTCTTATTCCAGGTCAGGCCCTTATTGTGCAAAAGGCCAAATGGCAAATTGGCGAGGGAAAAAAATGTGTGTATTTGGCAAGATAAATGGCTCACTTCCACCCCTGATGGTCTGCTTCACCTGATCATACTTGTTCCGGATAATGTGGCCAAAACGTCTATGGATGTCATTTTGATTGTTGATCGTAAATGGAATCTGGGGCCGGTATAACATCTCCTCCCCCATCGAAATTTGCCACAATTGAGGCTACCCTTCTTGGAGATCTCTCCCATTCAGATTGTCTGATTTGGCATTGGTCTTTGAATGAAGATTATTCAGTTAGTCGGGTTATGCTTTTAGCCATGCTCTGTCTTTGAACAATCACTCATTGGCTAGCCTGAGTGCTAGCAATTTTGTTTCTGTGGATCTAACCTTCTGAAAGCTAATATGGGGAATGAAGACTCTCCCAAAAATTAAAATTTTCTTATGGAGGATAACTAACATTTGTCTTCCAACTATAGAGGGTATCTACCATCGTCAGGCTCTGAATGACCTTCTTTGTCTTATTTGTAAATCTTCACTGGAGATTGCTGAGCATGTTCTTTTCCTTTGCCCCTGGATTTCGGTGATTTGGTTTGCATCTGGTTTAAATTACCATGTTGATTACCAATCTATTAATACTCTTGATAGATGGTTGTTAGCTTTATCCAAGGTGGTGGAAGGTGGAGATATGTCTTTATTTACTGTGTTATCTTATGTTTCCTTCTTTTGCTGGGAAATCTGGAAAGCCAGATGCCATGCAAGCTTCAACAATGTTCTCCCCTCTCTTTTCAAAACCATGAAACTTACCTCAGATTCTGTCAAGGATTTCCTCAAGGCCACCCCAACCTCTGCCGAGTTGCTGGTTCCACTGCCTTCCCAACCCCTGTGGATCCTTCCCCCACATAATTTTGTGAAAATCAATTGTGATGCTTCGTGGTCTAAAGCTTCCTCTTCTATGGGTTTGGGAGTGGTGGCTAGAAATGAGACAGGGACCCTTAGCTCTGGTGCTGGTAGTAACAGTACTAATGCCTCTTCTTTAGAGGCCGAGGCTAAATGTGCACTTCTGGCAATGGAATTGGCTGTTCAAAATAATCTTTCCAGATTTTTTTTTCGAATCAGATTCGGCAGAACTTGTTTAAAGTATAAATGGCTCCAAAAAGCTCTCTTGTTGGGCTATCTTTCCGATCCTCAACCAGATTCGTCATTTAAGTCACAAATTTCAGTTCCTAAAGTGGTCCCTCGATTCCTCGCCAAGCGAACTCTGCAGCTGACTAGGTTGTATTGCAATGTAAAAGAGGGATGTGTCCAGAAGTCTAGGTGACCAGATCCCCTTTCGCTCTAGTCCACATTCCATCTATCAACGGTCTCCCTTATCCTCACTAGGCTCAGGGTTGTCATGCTCAGAGAAGGTGACTAAAGCTTCGCTTTAAGTCATGTTCTTATCCTTCCCTGGCCATGGGTTGTTCTTTTTTCTTGTCTTTGCTGGCCTTAGCTGTGTGCAGTCTTGTGTTTATTTTTGTCTCTTCCTCGTATTTATTTTTGAACTCATCATCCTATTTATTTTTGGCCACACATCATCCATGTGAATTAAAAAAATACTCTTCTTAAAAAACTTGCGTAGACTTGCAAAAGCAAAGCATCAATATTGCCATAACAAGATAAGGAATGCTCTAGAACAACCAACATCATATTAAAACTTTAAGGTTATTAACTCTTTTTGTCATTGTGTTTCTATCGAGAATCTATTTTGGTAAATGTATTTTCAATTTAGCCAATATGATGAATGTGTTGTCGTATGCTGCAACTTCAGCCACTTAATTATTAGAGAACTGTTATTGGCACTCCAAAAGTCTTATTCTACACTTCTCACAAGTGTATTTTTCTTTCCTAATTAAGTGTGGAATGAGATTTTTGAAGTGCTAATAATAATTCCCAATTACTAAATTAATTATTGACCCATTGAAAATTAACAGAATTAAAATACTTATTTAGAAATTCGTATGGTTTTAAATTCTTAGGTATGCATGTAATAGAGAAGAGAATCTATGACAATCACAAAAATCAAATCAAATGCAAATGGGGTGCGGCTCGGGATTTGGGTATTTACTTTTTGGTGTGGGAGGTGAGGATGGACGACGGGATCTTAAAGATCCCGTGATTGCGACCATTCATCGTATATCATGCGATCAATTTTTGTTAGGTACTATTTATGTTTAATTTTAAATTTTAAAATAATTAATGTTTGCACGATGTACAATGAATGTGGTGAAGGGAGATGGGCCTAGGGATTTATTGTTTTATGTTTCTTGATTTTATTGTTTTGCAGATTGTGAACAATTAAGGCATTTGATAACTATTTTATTTTTAGTTTTTAGTTTTTTCATGCTTTCGAAAACTGAAAAATGAAAGTAGTTACCAAATATGTTTTTAATTTAAAAAAAACAAAAAAAACTCAAAACTGAAAAATGAAATGATTACCAAACAACCTTAAGTAAATTCATTTGAAAGCCAAGTTTGGTTGCATGAATTTGTAACTAAGTATAACATTAAAGTAATTAGTTGTACGAAGGTAATAAGTAAAGTGAGTGAGATATTCATTATCACCTTATATAGAGGCCTTAAGCCCTTAGTAGGGAAGACCTCGCCCTCAATATCTGAGGTAGCAAATCACCTTAACAAAGTAAAACCATTTGCCAAAAAGTTGCCAATAACAAGTGAAACCTCAAGTACCCAGATGGCCAAATCATCTGATGAGAAAAAAAAAACTTATGTTGTTTGGAAGATCTTGTTTCACTAAAGGCAGCAAATCCCACAAATTACATAATCAAAATTGGCCATGACAACTGGCAAATATACACATCACCAACAAAATGGCCTTCTACTGGTTTTTCAAACAAAAGACCCAAAAAAAAAAAAAAAAAAAAAAAAAAAAAAAAAAAAAAAAGGAGGAAGAAAAAGAACCCCTCTAGAGGTAATTGTTGGAAATTCAAATCAAAACAGGTTGCTATTGTTGAAAATCAATGTCAAAGTTAGGCATTGAAAGTTAGGCAATGTTAGGTATGGTTGAATAAAAATTATTAGGTGCAATTAATGTGTTTTGTGTGGTAATAAATAATTTTAGTTTAATCATTTGGTTTGCTATAAATACCCAAGTTCTCAAGCATTGTAAATCATCCCATCCCACTTCCAATTGTGAAGAAGCTTGTAAGCTTTCTTATTCCAATAGTTTGTAAACCTTTTTCATATATCAAAGTCCAAGTGTTTTGCCAAAGCTTGTTGCTTCCCTCCTTTCTCTATTTCTTTCTTTGTCCGATTTTATTTGAGAGTGCAAAGTGAAAGAGGTGTGATAGAGTTTGTAAACTTATCACCCACATATTTTGGTATTGAGTTAGTAAACTGTCAAATACCAACAATTGGTATCAGAGCCAGAATACCACTCTAGCAGGTGCAGCAGTTATGGCGTCCAACTTAGTGCAACTCCAAATTCCCACATTGAAGAAAGAAAATTATGAAAGATGGTGCATCCAATTCAAAGCATTGTTTGGATCACAGGAGCTATGGGAAGTTGTCAGTAGTGGGTATGTTGTACCCACTGCCGAGCAAGAAGCCGTATATACTGCGGATCAAAGGAACACTTTCAAGGACTTACGAAAGAAGGACCAAAAGGCGCTGTATCTTCTATACCAGGGTTTGGAAGATTCAACGTTCGAGAAGGTTGCAGAAGCAACAACGAGCAAGCAAGTATGGGATACACTCAGTACAATCTACAAAGGAGTAGATCGAGTCAAGAAAGTGAGGTTACAATCACTTCGAGCAGATTTTGAAACTGCTCATATGAATGAAGGGGAGAGCATCTCCGACTATCACTCAAGGCTCATTGTGATAGTAAATCAGATGAGGAGAAATGGCGAGAGACTCGATGAAGTACGAGTTGTGGAGAAGATACTCCGGTCACTCACATCTAAGTTTGAGCATGTGGTGACTGCCATTGAGGAATCCAAGGATTTGGAGGTGATGAGCGCAGAAGAGCTACTAGGATCCCTCCTAGTTCACGAGCAACGCATTCAGAAGATGCAAGCCCCACAACGCTAGAGCAAGCTTTGGAGTCAAAGTTGAATATTGACAAACCAAAGAAAGGTCGTGGGCAGTGGAACTCACGTCGTGGGAGCTCATCCAACCGTAGCCGAGGACGAGCCCGAGGAAGAGGTCGAGGCTATGCACAAAATCAAGGTCAGTCTCAGAAGTGGAGATCTACTCGAGGAAAGGCGCATATCCAGTGTCACAACTGTAAGCAATATGGACATTATGCCAATGAATGTTCACATAAAAATGGTGAGCATGTCAACATGGCAGAATCAAGTGGAAATACTGATGAAGAACTTACAGTCTTACTAGCACACCATGATTCCAGTAGCCAACAAGATGTTTGGTATTTGGACTCTGGTGCAAGCAATCACATGTGTGGAAAGAAGGAGTTTTTTGCCGAACTCAAAGAAGGGGCCTATGGATCTGTAAGTCTTGGTGACTCCTCAAAGTTTCCAGTTGAAGGCAAAGGGAAGATCAAGATCATCCAGAAGGATGGAAGAGAAGAATACATCTCCGATACCTACTACATACCAGGTATGAAGAGCAACATTCTGAGCATTGGTCAACTGCTCCAGAAAGGGTACATTATACATATGGAGAACATGCTTCTCACTCTCAGGAATGCAAGGAGAAAGCTTATTGCACGTGTTCGAATGTCAAAGAACCGGATGTTTCCGTTGAATTTGAACACAAAGATTGGAAGCTGCAACATCGGTGTAATGGAAGATGAGTCATGGAAATGGCATCTTCGATTTGACCATCTTAATTTCAATGGCCTAAAGTTGCTGTCAAGTGGAGGAATGGTTCGTGGTCTACCCCAGATTGAAGCCACACGCCAAGTATGTGAAGGTTGTGTGCTTGGCAAGCAAGCACGACTATCGTTCCCTGTTGGTGATACATGGAGAGCAAAGGCACCACTGCAGTTGGTGCACACAGATATATGTGGTCCATTGGATCCCATGTCTTATGGAGGTAATAGGTATTTTATTACCTTCATTGATGATTTCAGTAGAAAGACTTGGGTCTATTTTCTCAAGGAGAAGTCAGCTGCCCTAAAAATTTTCAAGGAGTTCAAGGCACTCACAGAGGCAGAAAGTAACCACAAGCTTGTGGCTGTGAGATCAGATAGAGGTGGAGAGTACACCTCCAATGCTTTCCAAGCATACTGCAATGAGCAAGGAATTAGGCATCAACTTACTGTTGCCTATACCCCACAGCAAAATGGGATAGCCGAAAGAAAGAATCGAACCATCCTTGACATGACAAGGTCCATGCTTAAGGAGAAGAATTTGCCAAAAGAGTTATGGGCAGAAGCTGTAGCTTGTTCGATTTATTTGTTGAATCGATGTCCAACAAAGAGTGTCAAGAGGATGACACCACAAGAGGCTTGGAGTGGATACAAGCCGAATGTTACACACCTAAGAATTTTTGGGTGTGTTGCATATGCTCAAGTTCCAGAAGCCAAGAGGAGGAAACTTGATGATAGAGGTGAGAAGTGTGTGTTTGTGGGCTATAGTGAAGAGTCCAAGGCATACAAGCTCTACAACCCACTAACTGGCAAACTAGTGGTTAGTAGAGATGTCATCTTCAGTGAGGAAGAGACATGGACGTGGAACAACAAAGAAGTCAGTAAAGAGAAGATCGTCTCCACTGATTTTGAAGAACCAGAAGTTGTACCACCGATTGAGCAACAGCCTGTTCAAACAATCACAACAACTCTAGTGCACAGAATTGCAAGGAGTGGTCCTACATCTAGTGAGGAAAGCAGCTCCTCAACTCCAGTGAGGTTAAGGAGTCTCACAGAGATTTATGGACAAGAAGAAGAAGAAGAAACCAACCTTTTCTGCTTGTATGCAGACCACGAGCCTTTCTCATTCAATGAAGCTGTGGAAGAAGATTGTTGGAAGAAAGCCATGGAAGAAGAGATCCATGCCATCGAGAAGAATGACACTTGGGAGCTGACAAAGCTCCCACCAAATCAGAAGGCTATTGGTGTCAAGTGGGTTTACAAGATCAAACGCACTGCAGATGGGAGTGTGGATCGATACAAATCAAGGCTTGTAGCAAAGGGCTACAAACAGAAGTATGGAGTGGACTATGATGAAGTCTATGCTCCAGTTGCGAGACTTGACACAGTAAGATTGCTAATCTCTCTTGCCGCACATCATAAATGGAAAATTTATCAACTAGATGTCAAGTCAGCCTTCCTTAATGGAGTACTTGAGGAAGAAGTGTACGTGGAACAACCGGAAGGCTTCCAAGTACAAGGAGAAGAAGATAAGGTGTATCGTTTGAAGAAGGCTTTGTACGGCCTCAAGCAAGCACCACGAGCTTGGAACTCAAGGATCGACAACTACCTTCACCAAAATGGATTTCAGAAATGTCCATACGAGCATTCAGTTTACATGAAGAATGGTGAAAAAGGGGAGTTCTTAATTATTTGTCTCTATGTAGATGATTTATTGTTTACAGGAAACAATGAGGCAATGTTCCATGAGTTCAAGCAATCCATGTTCAGTGAATTCGAGATGACTGACAATGGATTAATGTCATACTTTCTTGGCATAGAAGTGAAGCAAGAAAGTGATGGTATCTACATCTCTCAACAAAGGTACATGAGAGACATATTGAAGAAGTTCAATATGGATAAGTGCAACACTGTCAATACCCCAGTCGCAACTGGATTGAAGCTGTCCAAAGGAGGAGAGGGTGAGTTTGTAAACTCAACAGTGTACAAAAGCCTCGTTGGAAGTCTAAGGTACCTTACAATCACAAGACCTGATATAGTTTATGGTGTTGGACTCGTGAGTCGATACATGGAAACACCAAGGGAGTCTCATTGGCTGGCCGCCAAGAGAATTTTGAGGTACATAAGAGGTACTCTAAACTATGGTCTATTTTATAATTTTGGTGAAGATGCAAAATTATTTGGTTATTCAGATAGTGATTGGGGAGGTGACCAAGATGAAAGGAAAAGCACAACTGGCTATGTGTTTTTTCTAGGATCAACAGCTTTCTCATGGACTTCAAAGAAGCAATCAATTGTTGCTTTGTCATCATGTGAAGCCGAGTATGTTGCTGTAGCCTCAACCGTGTGTGAGGCAATTTGGTTAAGAAATCTGTTGAAGTCAGTGTGTCATCCACAAGTGGAATCGACTGTGATTCACGTAGATAACGTGTCTGCAATCAAACTTGCAAAGAATCCTGTTCAACATGGAAGGAGCAAGCACATTGATACCAGGTTCCATTTTCTAAGGGACCATGTGAAGCAAAAGACAATTGAACTTGTCTACTGTCACACCAAGGAACAAGTGGCAGACATCTTCACAAAGCCATTGCCAATTGAAACATTCCGGCTACTGCGTGAAATGCTAGGAATGAAGGCGTTTTGATTTGAGGAGGTGTGTTGGAAATTCAAATCAAAACAGGTTGCTATTGTTGAAAATCAATGTCAAAGTTAGGCATTGAAAGTTAGGCAATGTTAGGTATGGTTGAATAAAAATTATTAGGTGCAATTAATGTGTTTTGTGTGGTAATAAATAATTTTAGTTTAATCATTTGGTTTGCTATAAATACCCAAGTTCTCAAGCATTGTAAATCATCCCATCCCACTTCCAATTGTGAAGAAGCTTGTAAGCTTTCTTATTCCAATAGTTTGTAAACCTTTTTCATATATCAAAGTCCAAGTGTTTTGCCAAAGCTTGTTGCTTCCCTCCTTTCTCTATTTCTTTCTTTGTCCGATTTTATTTGAGAGTGCAAAGTGAAAGAGGTGTGATAGAGTTTGTAAACTTATCACCCACATATTTTGGTATTGAGTTAGTAAACTGTCAAATACCAACAGTAATGTGCACTTCCAACCTCACAGAAAGCATTGGAATGATCATATGAAAAATCAAGGTCTTCCACATGCCACCCGGGGAGCTTCTCCATCAAATACTCTGATATGCTGCTCGTCGAACCCGAACCATAGTCATTGAAACAATAATTCTCTTCTACCTTCTTGCCTGACGAAGATGAGATTGGTTGTTCCAATAACGAAGGAGAAGGAGAACTCAAGATTTTGTTGGGCGAAACTGTTCTCTGTCTCTTTGTGGATGACTTTGAGGCTCTTGCATCATTAATTTTTGCGGTCATAACTTCGGGGAAGTTGGAGCAGGCTGATGAAGTTGGATACAAAGAAGAAGCCGCAGAAAGCTTGACACCCGGCAGAAGAAACCTGCTGTGTTTCTGTGTGTGTTCGTTCGATTTGTGAATCGAATGGTCACACTCCCTGCAGAGAATTGCTCTATCTTCTTGACAAAAGAGAAATCCTCGCCTTTCCTACAACCAAGCACAAAATATTTAGGACTCAATATAATTTGGAATTTGGATAGTGATTTTCAGACTCTTGTTTTCTCCAACTGCGCCCTTCCCATACTGTAGTTCCTCGATTATCTTTGATTTATTCAATCCAAAGGCTTATATCAAATTGAAAGGCTAGAAAAATAAGGAGTGCATGGGGAGAAATGGGAGGGTGAAAATCACTTCCCAGTAATTTTATAGAGAAAGAATGCATCTAGTACTAACCTGACAGATATCACAAAGAGGGGAATCTTTGAAAGTTGGGTGGAGAACAGAGAAGCGCTTGTGTTTGCTGGCAAGTTTGTTTGTATGGTGAATTTGGCAATCGCAGACGTCACAAAGAGCGGCTTCATCGGCAGAGCAGAAGACAGTTGCCTCTTCTTTGTCACACACGTCGCACTGGATCTTCATAATCTCTATATTAATTTTCTCTGGAAGTGCAGCCGCTGGATATAGCTGAGCGTTTGAGTTGTTGTTTTAACTGAGTTGGTGATGGGGTTGGAAAGGAAATGTTATGGGAGACAATGAATGGAGACAAAGAACAAGTATGGGCTTTTGGGCATTTAGCTGATGAGAAAGTGAGATAACAGCTAAGAACTTCTTTCACAGAACTGATGTCTCTTTCTCCCCACTGTATTATTGTGTGTGTTTTTGTTTCTCGATTCTTTGAGTAAAGACTAATGATATTACATCAAAGAAAAGAAAGAATATTTGGAAGCTTTTGGAGATGGGAGGGGAGGCTTTACACACACACACACATTCATCCTAACCTCTCTCTTAATATAGTAGAGTGAGAGAGAGAGAGTGAGCGACAAGAGCCAGAGAGGTTAATCCCCCCTTTATCCTAAAGAATATATTATATGCAAGAAAAGAGAAGGAGAGGTGATGTGGATGGAGCAATATTGTTAGCTCATGGGAGACCAGAGTTAATTTTCAATTAGTTAGAGGTTTGCTTTTTCATTTGTTATTCGTGCGTTGATGATTGTCAATTTTTGATACATGTAGAGTTTATAGTAGAACTTCCCTGCAATAACAATTAACTGTATAATCACCATTTTTAGAGCGGGAGTTACAATTTCATATTCTTGATTATATTTAATATTTTATGAGTGTACTTGTCTACTCACTTGTAATTTGTTTATAAGGCTAATTTTCAAACACATTTTTGGACCTCTCATGCATCATTTTTTATATATTTATAGACATCAGACTAAATAAATTAAACGAAAATAAAAGACATGATTAAGCTTAAATGTGTAGGAGAATAAAAATGATGTGTGTTTATCATTACCATGAACTGCCATGTAATGTAATTTATAAAATATAATCTAAAAAGTATGGTCATCCTAGTGTTTTCATTATCATTTTTTCTTATTTATTTTAAAGTACTAATGTCAGGACAAAAGCCCTTCATAGTCGTTATCATTGTCTAATAATCAACTTTAAAAAAAATAAAATCAATCAAATTAGAAGCCATTCAGTTATCATTTGCATTAGTTCATCATAAGGATGAACTGGTTGGACAAATTTGAAGTTATTTGTTGCAACTTAATTACTAAATGATTTTCAATTTGATTACTTGTGCATAAAGATAACTTTTTATTTAAGATAAAAATATGAACAATTTTGATTATGACGCATGTATTGTAAAACCCGATTAATCATAATAAGCATATGAACACAAGTATTTTTCCATTTAATATTAGCAAAAAGTGCAAAAGGGAGAAGAAACCATAAAGACGCAATACTAAACTGGATATAGATATGCACAATCTGGCAAGTGGCATTGAATCAAAACGATGAAAGGCGCTTTGTTGGTTCCCACACCATCTCCAATTGTTGGGTTAAAAAATATTTTTAAATGACTGAAAGTTTTTTTAGAGAGATTATTTTGAAATTTAATTACAATTTAATTCTAAAAGAGCATTTTAAGTGTTTTCAACAAATTTATTTTTTAGAAAATGCACTTCAAGTACTTTCCAAACAAACTTTATATCAGTAAATGAAATAGACTAGAAAACGAAAACGCATTCCAAACTAGAAGGGAAATGGTATTTTATTCCATACACGAATTAAAAAGGCATGATTTTGAAGCAAACTAAAGCCTAGTTTTTATTTAATTTTTCTATCAGCATAGGGGATGAGACGAGTGAGACTTTTAAAACTAGAATATGTTAAGAGGTCGATCCCTTGTAATACAATAATAAAAGAAACTTTAACTTTCTTCATTATGAGCATCTGGTATTTTTTGGGTAATTTGTTGTAAGATAAAATTTCAACTTTCTTCATTATGAGCATTCTGTATTGTTTAGACAAATGCATTTCTTGAATAGACGCTCGAAAATTTTATAGAATTTAGCGTTTAATTATAAGCACTTAAATTGTAATATATACTATAGATAATGTGATTTTGTGAGGAAGTTTCAACTAGAACTTCAGGGATTGAAGACACAAAAGAGAAGTGAAATGGTGATGGTTGGCAGCTCTCCCACCACCCCCGCCACCACCCTATCGTGCATTGACCATATGCACGTTATAGCATGATGGGAAAGCAGAAAACAAAGTTCTGGGAAAGATTTGCAAATAAATAAAGAAATGGGAAAATCAGTAGAGGACAAAATAACACTTTGTCAGGCTTTGATATGGATGATCTTGTCTGAATCATTAAACTTAAAGAACGTGAAAGACATGCAACTTGTAGTCTTGTATTTCTCTTTTATCACCAAAAGATTTGCGATTTGTATGTAAGCATCAAAATATGAGAGAGAGATCAAACATAATCTCCGCATCATATCTTTGGTCATTATAATCATCGTTTTCTTGATTGTTTGATAATAAAATATTTAAAATTTTCAAGGTACGTTTTAATTTGTGACTTAACAGTTAAGTCATGCATAGAGAGATCTTATGTAACTGTACAATAATTAGATTGTATAGAAGTGACATCATTAAGTGAGACATACTGTTATAGCTGAACTATAAAAATTCATTCATTCTTGAATTTAATTTCAAGATTATATAACAAAAGTGAGTGCACGCACTCATTACTCTCCGCATTTGATCTCAAATTCATTAGCGAATGACAATATTTCTTGATTTACGAAGACAACATTTCTATATAGTTATTATCATCATTTTGATAATCGAGTATTATTATTTTCTGGTTGTAAAGTTCCAATACGTCCTCACATGGATGGTATTTTGGAGCATGAATAATAAGGAGATACCTTATTTTACAAAATTGTTTAAAGTTTCTTCCCCCACTGAAGAAGAGACTGGGTGAATGACAGAATGTGTTTGTGTTTTTGGAGTCTGGATTCTAGCCGGATCCTCTTTGTGAGGATCTCAAGAATCTGTTAATCGTATCCGTTTATCGTACATCGTACGGTCAAAAATCATTTTAAATATTTTTATTTAGAAATAAACATAAACAGTATTTGACAAAAATTGATCACACGATATATGATAAAAGGATGTGATTCACAAATCTCTAGGATCCTCACCAAAAAGATCTGGAGAGGATCTTGTTGGGTGTTTGTTAATGACATACCATGTGAAAAAGTACTCACTTACTCACCACTCAAATGTGTGCTTGTCACAAATTTTTTAATATCTTAATTATACACTTTTAGCATTGTAAAACGAAAAATACTATGAAAAATTAATTTTTAGAGATTATGATAGATAACATAATGTTTCAGTTGATAATTAGTAAATAAATCAAATTGTTATTTATCATGTCATGTAATTTACATAATATAATTTAAATAATAATTTCTCTAGTTTAACACTGCAAAACAATATATTTTGTGAACTTTTTGATCACTTTGGGTGCACTACTTTTGTGACCCCCATAAAGTATTAAAGTTGAGCAAAAACTTTACGGACCTCCAAAAACAGTATACCATGCAAATTGTCTATTTGGGTTGGTGTGTCGTCAGTTTAGGTTTATACTTAAAAACAAGGTATTTTGGTGACGAGGAGAACGGTATACGAATAATCGCGTTCTTAAGTACAAACTTTTCTTTTTATCTTTTTGGTTTTTTCATCATCTTGTAACTTTGTATAATGACTAGATTTACAAATGATTTAACCATTTAGTTACTATTTAAATGTCAACTATGCGAAAAACAATCTAATCAGAAAGCGTTTAACCATTTGGTTACCATTGTGAAAACTTTAATGTTTATTGAGCAACATTTGAATTGGATAACAATTAGATGACTAAATAATTTTGTATGTGGTTGATTTTTGCATTGATATATTAGATTATCATGCAACTGTACATGATGAGACCGAAAGCGAGAAAGTTTAAATGAGAGGGTTCTAGCTCAAATACCTTCTAATATATTAGATTAGGTATGGACCCCATGATACGTGTAAGAGATTTAGCTGGTCGAGCACCTTAGATCATCTCCAATGGTGACCTAAAACCTAAATTTTCCTTCCCCCCCCCCCCCCCCCCCCCAAAATTCACTCCAATCCAAAACCTAAACTAAACCTAAAACCTAAAACCCAAAAGGAAGACAAATACCAGCCACAATTTAGCCCACAAATTCAAGTGGGACCCATGGATGAAAGTGAAATCTGGGCTGTGAAGCCCACACCCCAAAACCCACTCGCCCAACGCGGTACACACGCCAAGGACCTTTCCAGCCGAGGCCCACCCACGTGGGGCTGTCCCCCTTGCGTGTCAACATCACTGTAGCCCAACGACTACTTTTCTTCATCCAACGGCCAGTTTAATTGGACCGTTGGTTAATCCAACGGTCCACGTTCAAATTTTTTTTTTATATTTATATATTTATTGTCTTTTTTATTTTTTAAGTTTATGTGGTTTATTAAATGTCGTTGGTATTAAGTTTATGTGGTTTATGTTGATTTTCATGTATTGATTTAGTGATTTTTCAAAATTTATCGGAATTTAAATATTTTAAGCTTAAAATGTTCATAAAATTAATTTAGGATAGTCTACATAAATTTTTTTTTTTAAAAAGTTAATTTAAAAAAAAAAAGCCTTAATTCATTCTTTGATAATCTGGGGCTAAAATTTTAAGCCAGAAGGGTTTGAATAGAAAAGCTGTTTCTGGGCTAAAACCTAAATTTTCTGGGCTAAATATTTTTAGGTTTTAGGTCACCATTAGAGATGGTCTTAACGAAGTAAATGAAAAAATTATTATATTTTGGAACTTGTGTTTTAGTTTCCCTTCTCCATGGAAGAGATTTGAAGCTCAGAGCTGCACCGCCAACTTATATGCTAATCTGATGGTGATTTCATGTATAGAGGTGACGCAAACCATGACAAAGTTGAAAAACTGTGAGTTGTGCGATCATCCTAATGACCATGCCTCCATGCCTTCACCACCAATTCGTCCTCAATTAAGTACTCACATCACATGTTAAGATTTCCACACTACAAAAATTTAAAAGAAAAAAAATTCTGGACTAACTACACTATATGATTTTATTATGTATTTTAGTATATGCCCACACACATACTGTGTGTGAAATTTTTTTTTCTCGAGTGAGAGAGAACGTGAGAGTGGATGAGAGAGAGAGGTTTATTTTTAAATTTTTTTAAAATTAGAGATGCTAAAATCACATGTAGATGAGGCTTAAAAAAAAAAAAAAAGCAGAATTTTGTTCTGAGAATATTATGTTACTGCCTTTAACTTTTTTATTGTGATAGAAGACTAAATAGTCTTTTCACATTCTTTTGGTTGATAAAGATGGTTCTAGTAATTGTACCAAGAAGTGGATACATTTTTCAAAACCACAAAAAAAAAAAAAAAAAAAAAAAGAAGATATTAGGCTTAATAACATTATTAAATTTCTTCGATTATACTTTACATGGATACATTCTCAAATCAATGAAATAGAATGTATCCATATAAGTTAAAAAAATAGATTAGAAAAAAATTGAATGGATTTTATACAAAAAAATGAGTACATTGTATATTAAAAAAATGATACATTTTACATATAACAATTTGGTATATCTAAGAATGGGTACATTTAAGACTAAAAAAAATTTAGACTTCAATTTTCTGACTAAGTGACACACCTCAACCTAGATCGAGGTGTGCTGGCCAGCACGCCTCGATCTAGGTTGGGGTGTGTCAGTTTGGTATCAGAGCCAATCCCTGGCCGGATGTGTGCCGATGAGGACGTCGGGCCCCTAAGGGGGGCGGATTGTTACATCCCACATCGCCTAGGGATGAGGATTCTATAAGCCTTATATGTATATTCTCATCTCTACCTAACACGAGGCCTTTTGGGAGCTCACTGGCTTTGGGTTCCTTAGGAACTCCGAAGTTAAGCAAGTTTGCGCGAGAGCAATCCCATTATGGGTTACCCACTGGGAAGTTCTCGTATGAGTTCCCAGAAACAAAATCGTGTAGGTGTGGTAGGGGCCCAAAGCAGACAATATCGTGCTACAGTGGAGTTGAGCCTGGGATGTGGTGGGGGCTTAGGCCGGGATGTGACACTAAGTGTATGAGTTTGATTCCCAAATTTTCAAGTCCATAGTAGAAAACCTAACTATATGTTTGCCCCTTGAACTTTAGGTGTTGTTTGATTTGTGATGTAAGACAAGACATGGGTCAATTCTGATGAAAAAAACAAAGAAAATAAAATATTTGATTGGAAAAGAAGAATAAGTTCAGAAATATTGGATTCAATCAATATGGCGACATAAAAGGTAGCAAGAAATATTCTGATGTTAGAAAGGCAACAAGACTCATTAATGAGTTTTTTGTGTTTAATGCCAAAACTATTGCTTAGACTTCCAAAACCACAAAATAAAGTTTGTAATAAATTTTGAACTTTTTAATTTCCGTCCCAATGCATGTCTTTTAATTTCCTAAGATCCCTGAGCTTCCACAGAGGCTGTGATTGAGTTTATTTAAGCCGTTTGGCTCCCAAATTAATGCATCATTAAAGAATTATTCAAATAAACTTTGTGATTTTCTCCCAAAATTTGGTGGATTCCAAAACATTGTTCTTCAAGGGCTTACCCTAGTATCCCTTCTACGCTCGTGCTGCGTCATTTTGATTCAATGATGACAACACTAGAGATGACTCTAGTTAATGTGAATCGCCCGGAACTAAGTCGACTGACCTCTCATCAGTTTTCTACTGATGCGAGCTAAGCCGAGTGCACTCTCTAGACAACGACACCACTGAGCTGATTAGCACAAAATTTTCTTCTTTTGCAGTTCAACTCTTTTCCTTGCCTACTACTCCAGGTGTTTCAACTTTGACCCATCCAATGGTCACCCGCCTTAGCAATGGAATCTCCAAACCCAAAACTCGCACTAATGACATTGTGGGGTATCCTCTTTCACATGCTCTTTTAGCATCTATTAATTTTGATGAACCTAGTTCTTATTCTTAGGCCTCTAAACATCACGAAATCATGAATGGCGTTTAGTTATGAACGAGAAAATTAATGTTTTTCTCCGCAAATAAACTTGGTCCCTCATTCCTCCTCGACCTGGGCAAAACATTATTGGTTGCAAATAGGTGTTTCATATTAAACAAAAATTAGATGACTCTATTGACCTCTATAAAGCTTGCTTAGTGGCAAAGGGTTTTCATGAACGTCCTGACATTGATTATATAGAGACCTTTAGCCCTATTGCCAAATTGACCAATTCAGAATGTCTTAAGCCTTGTCTCGAAATTGGCCTTAGCGTCAATTATATGTCAAAAATGCTTTTTTACTTTAGTTTCTCTAGGAAGATTTTACATGGCCTAGCTTCTTGTCTTTGTGGATCATGCTCGCCCTCATTTTGTTTGTCTTCAAAAGTCACTTTACAGTCTGAAGTTGGCTCCTTGAGCAAATTAGCTCTTTCTTATTTCATCTTGGCTTCACTCAAAGTCCTGCAGACTTATCTATTTTTTTTTTTATCAATGTTTATACACCATTTTCTACTACTTGATGTTAATGACATTCTGCTCACTAGCAATTCATTTGACTTACTTGACCAGTTTATTGCTATTCTTGTTTATAGGTCTCACGTGACTCCACTAGTCTTCATATTCATTAACCGAAGTATGCTCATGATCTTTTACAAAAGTTTGATATGGCTTCCTACAAACCTGCCTCCACGCTTCTCTCCAACAATGTATCTTAAGTTGGTTGGTTCTCTCTAGCATCTCACTTGTCCTGATATTGCCTTCTTTGCCAACATCATTGCCAGTATATGAGCTCTTCCCGGACTACTCATGTCATTACTGCCAAGCGCATATTACGTTATGTCAAAGGGACTCTTGACTTCAACATCCATCTTCGTCCACAACATTCTTTTGCTACTTGGTTGCATATTTCGATGTTGATAGGGCGGGCTATTCTGACTCATGTTGCTCCACCATTGGCTATCTTATCTACCTTGGTTCTAACCTTACATCGTGGTGTTCCAAGAAGTAGCCTACTATGTCTCGCTCTAGTACTAAATTAGAGTACTGCTCTCTTGCACATGCATGTGCCAAGATGACTTTACTTTGCTTTTTGGTTGGTGAGCTTGTTGTCTATCTTTTCATGTACTCTTACATTGTGCTAACCTCAGTGCCACCTATTTAGAGGCTAATCTTGTTCATCATGCTTGTACTCGGCATATTAAACTTGATTACCACCTTGTCTGAAAAACTAGCCCTTGGCAATCAAAGGGTATGATACATCTCTTCCGCTTATTAGCTTGTTAATCTTCTCACCAAAGCTCTCCAACCTCGTTATCATTAGCTCTGTTCTGAACTCGTCAGATCAAGGGCATCCAGTTTGCGGGTGGTTGGGTGTGGGGAGTTAGATTAAAGAAAATTAATCCCGAATCGTTTTCCTTTTGATTGCATATATTATAGGAATGTAATTTTCAGTTGTCACTAGTGAGTAGGTTTCCTACCTAAATAGAAATTAGTAGAACCCTTTCTGTATTGTAATATTTTTCACACATCAATACAAAGAGTATTATTTCTACAAGTTAAAATTTCACTTTAAATATATATAAAATGATTGGAGATACTCTAAGTGGTCATTTGCTAGTAGATAAAATAGGTATTACATATATTTACATGCGCTTAAAAATGGGCACATTTTATTATGTCAACTTTGAGTGTCGAGCGCCACCATTTGTCATCGTTAAAAACACCTTCAAAAGTTTAAAGACTAACTTTGGTGTATCACGCAGTTGTCCTATTTTTTTCATCCGCCTATGTTGACATCCCCTATGAATTTCTTTTCTACAAGAGATAGTGGGTGGGGGAGAATTGAACATAAGATCTCGAATGCAAATATAAATGTTCCCGCCCACCATTATTCCTTGTTGTGGCAAACATTTTGAGCCGGAAAATGATTTATGTACACTTTTTTTTTTACCTTACACACTCTTTTGTTGTTTTCCGAGTCATTGGATTGAGAAAATTGAGAGAGAATTAATAACCATAATTAAGACAAGGAGTAAGTCGAACCCACTAAAACTTTCCACTTACAAATACAAATGCATAAGCATATCACTAATTTGCCACAATAGCTTCTTATGAAAATGGTTGGTTTGGATACTTTGGTATAGGCCCTTTTCAAAGCTCGGGCTTGATGAGATGGGCGATTAATAAAGCATTCTTTAATGGTAATAGGCCCAAACGCTTCTTATCCATTCAACCCCACAAAGCGATAACATAAGAAAAATATTTTTGTTTCTTGATATACAAACTTGAACGGCCATTAATGGCCCCTCCTCTCTCCCGCCACAGTCCGTACCATACGAGCTTCCTTCATCACTATTCACGCCCGCGCCTTTGTCCGTACAATTTCACCGATGCTCCTCTTCACATTCTCACTCCTACCAGGTAACTTCTTTTTACAAAGTCTTCTTTACTTTTTGTTTTTCCAAAACCCATTTCCAATCTCCTTGTATAAAAGCTAATAAAGCTTAGATAAAATGTAGTATAAAGAATACATGAAGCTAACTGTTGTATGTTTTTTGCTAATTTTTGTCGTTTTTGGTAATTTCTCTTTCAATATTTGATGACAGTTTGTGGGTTTTCTTTTTCTGTAATATTTTGAGTAGGTGCTTTGCTACATTGGTTTAACAACATCATTTCTCAAGAAATGGGATGTTGTGGGGATGTTGCAGAGGCCAAAGCCATTCGGTTCAAGCAATCATACGGGTTTGAAGAAAAGGTAATTAGTTTTTCTCCTGGCCTTCAGTAATGATTTTCTTTTGGTTTTCCATCATTGCATTTTCATTTGCATTTGAACTCATGCTCTTACTTTACTTGATATTTGAGTTGATAATTTAATGGCATGCCCCAACAGGAGAATAGAACTTGTCATTATAAAATCATCTTGCAAAAGATGTATGATAATTTATAGCACTTATGCTAACATGTTCTTTTTTTTTTTTTTTTTTTTTTTTTTTTTTTCAATGTGGGAACTGTGAGATGATAATTGACTTCACAATGTGGGACATTTGTAAGAAGTTGATAATTGATAACCCGCCACACTTTGATTTCTAATATCCTCATCGTTATTTCCGTAGTCATTGCTTTTCTGTGTGCCTCTAGAATCTAACATGTTTTGTTCCATTTTATAGTTCCACTGTCCAGGATTCTGGCTAATGGAGCGAACAATACTCAACAGTAAAATTGTGTGTTTCGATCTAATAAAACAGGAGAACTTTGATCTGTGCAGCGAATCAAGATGTTGAAGAAGCATTCAGAAAGACTGTAGAAGTGGATAGGCTAATAGACAAACTGAGGGATTTAAATCCAATTGAAGTACGTAGATGTCTTGTTTAAATTACTTCTATCAATGATTTCCTTTTTAGCAACAAATTAAACTTATTTGGATTTGTTTACTTGACATTGTCCTGTCTCTGTGGTATTGAGACTACAAACTAGTTATAGAAGTTATTCTATCATCATCTTAAGTAATACTAGTAATGAGTATATCTGAAAATTTGAAGATACATAGGATGAGACCAAGTTAATATTATAATTTTAAACGCACAAATAGCAGTAGTAAGAACAGGTCTTTGTTTCAAATTTTTAAGATTCGTGAGATAAGACCGTAAAGGCAATTCTTTCAATAGCCTTTTTTCTGGTAGTGTCTGTGAAGGCCTAAGATATGTACTTAATCAATTTTGTATGTATGATACGAAAAAGTAAACCTGTGAATGCTATTTGAATTATCCTTTGAATTTCTATGCAGTTTCTAGTTTTCATTTTATGTATGATAATATAAAATTTTAATCTTATAGAGCGTGTGGGGAAAAAGGGGTTTTGGGATATGCCTTGTTTGATTAAATATGGATTTCTTTACTTGAGACTTCAATGCAGCTTTCATTGACTTCCACCAATAAAGTTACCACTGAAATTCTTATTTGGTTATGATTTGTGAATAGCTTCAGAAGCTTGTTGTTGAAAATGTCTTGGCGTTTAACGAGGGTTTTTGGATACGGCTTGCGGCAAGAACTGATACCTGTAAATCGGAGGATGATAAAGCACGGTTTTGAACTTTGTTATTTCTATTTTTATGCTGATATTTTTGTTTTTGCTGCTTTCCTATTCAAGTTTGTGAAAGAAGGCTTAATCTTTTGCATTCTTTTAGAAAGACTATAAGGAGTTGGCAATATCTATAATGAGCATAGTGGATTGCCTTGTCCATAAGACTAATGTGTGTATGTGTGTGTGTGTGTGTGTGTGTGTGTGTGTGTCTATATATATATATATCTCTCTCTCTCTCTCTCTCTCTCTCTCTCTCTCTCTCTTTCTCTACACACCATAATCCAAGGGGGATTATTCTTGTTTTGGGTTCATGCTAAATTGTAATCTCCAGTGTTTCAAATGCAGTACAAGTTTTTATTCTATTTTTCCTTTGCTTGTAGGAAAAGATAAATTCAGCTATTGATATCCTTAAAGGGGTTCTGAAACCTGTAGTGGATGATGTAGAAGAAATACGATGGCCTCCTAGAGATCCTAAGGCTCTTAAGTTAATGGAGAAAGTGAGTTTTTCTTTCTTCTGTTTTGTTTTAATTTATTGCTATGTTTTTCTTTTGGGCCAATACTTACTGTTGAATATGCAATTGGGTTGGAAGAATTTGATTTTTTTTTTTTTTTGCAACCTTTTGTGTACCTTTGGGGTAAATTTTAGCTTTACTTGTACTTGCTTCTCTTGCATTATTGCTTTGGCTTGATAATGATTGTATAGATGTTTACAATTTTTCCATATTTAGGAAGATGGTTTTTAGAACTAAACAAGCCTTCCTGCCTGTGTAAATTCGTCATCTGCTTTTTCTGAAATGGCTAGGCCATTAATTTAGTTTCAAATCATGTTTCATCAATTCTATTTTGGAATTAAAAAGGGCACATGTGATTGCATCTTGATAAAAATCTTTGGCATCTCCACTCCACCTAGAATCAATTGGTTTCGTTTCGTGCTGCAACTCTAACATAGTATTGGAGTGGACAATTCATCCACGTCAAATTCCATTGGATTAATATAATTGATCTATGCCTTTGGCTCTTTCTGGTCACACGTGAGGGGGCGACAGGGCGTGTTGAAAATCTAAACCACCCCCCTCCCCACATTAGGTATTTTAAACATCAATATGCAAAGTTATGGATCTCTCCACTGGTATCAAATTGGTTGGGTTCAATGCTCAACAAAAACAAACAGTAATATAAAGTTGTTCTTCATTATATTGTTTGTTCAATGTGTTTAATCTTTTTCCTTTTTGATCATCAGGAAATATTCCAAAGGGAGCAAGAAGGGCAACTAGATAAAGGCTTTCTTGCATAAGTGATAGGAGCATATTTATGCGACTTAGTTAGCTTATTTCCTTGCATTTAGTGAGTTAGTTTCTATTTATTATAGTGATTTAAGCTATTTTCGTATGTTTGTAGGTCTAATTGACTAAAGTGGCAAGAAAGTGCAATTTGGAGTATTTTGGAGCAGTTTTGGCCTTGGAATGGATAGCACATGCTTGGAGCAAGGTCAATGGACGAAATTGAAGTTCAAGAAAGGCTAGGAATATGCTAAAGAGATGGAAGAAATTAATTCAAGACTTGGAAGACAAGGAATCAGCTACAAAGAAGGAAACATGAGTCAAACTTCCTTATTTTGACTTAGTCAATCCTAATATTTTCCTACTTATGTTCCAGCTACCAAAGGGATTCCTAAATATATTGGGACACCTAAATATATGTTCTAGAACCCTAAATCCCATTCCTAAACTCAATGCCGCACCACCTTTCCTTCCCCTTCTTCTCCTTCCTTCCTTGTCGTGCAAGGAAGTCCCTTTCCCTTTCCCAATTCCTTGCCGCACCCTTCTTCCCTTTTCTCTCTTGGATTCTGATTTAATTACCCTTTTTCCTTGAGGATTTGGGGGATCCGAATCTTTCCCAAAAACATTTAATTAATGCCTTGTCTTTTCTCTTTATTTTTCTACAATATGCTGCAAAAACCATATTCATTCACCCCAAAAAACCACCATGCACCCATTCAACCATTGAGCCATCCCTAAACACAATTCTGCACCATTCATTCATCCCTTCACCATCCATTCAACCATTCATCCCTTCCATACACACAGCCGCACCATACATTCATTCTTCCGTCACCAAATTTCGAACCACCTATCCATCATAACCCATTATCATACACACACACACACACACACCTTGTGTCGCAGATTTGCAAAGAGAAAGGAAGGAAGACCCCTTGGAGCCGTGCCTGCCATTCAAAATTGAATTGTTGGAACGTTCTTAGGTGTATTTAATCTTTTGTTTTCAATGTTTAATTTGAGTTTTCTTTGTTTGATTGCGAACATGAGGAACTAATTTCGTTTTGGATAGAGGAGAATTCAAAGCCATGAACATATATGTGATATGAATTGATTTCATCCAATTATTGTTTCGTAAAACATGAATGTGATTTGCTTAACTGCTTGGTTGACAACTTATTCTTGTATGTTGATTAAGGGTGCATACTTAGTTTGCATGCATGAATTTGATGCTAAAATATAAGGGATTTTCACCTAATCGTTATGAACTTATATTTGCAAGCAGTGGAGGTCGCCAGTCACGATCATGTTAAGTAAAATCCATGGCAGAAGTATCATGCTATTCATAGTTACGAATGTCTTGTCAATGCTTATGATTTTCACAAAGCTTAACGATCTTTGATTGTATCTCTATTATGTTGTTCATGTAAGGAACTATTGAAGAATAATTTGGTTGCCGATGCGTATTCCATCCAATTCAATGACTTAAGGAAAATATAAGGTTTAATTAGTGCTGTTCATGGTTAATCTGGGGTATTGTCATTCATGGTTTATTGGAATAATAATTGGAAATCAATTTGTATGCATATATGTCATGTGTGGAGAAGAACCGTCTAGCTAGCCTATCACCCATCAATTCACCCAAATTCATATCTTTTTACTTAGTTTTTGCAGTTTGTTTGCTTTTACTTCAAATTCGTCAAAAACCCAATCTCCTTTACTTTATTGTGTTAAACTAGTTAGAATCTGTCCTAATTTGTGTTTTTGAGTGTTTTGAGTCAAAATCAATTCAATTTTCATCCAAAGTAAGTCTTAGTGTCTGTTTTGAGTCCTTTTGATTGTTTTATGCAGTTTTGAGTTTGCTTAGCTTGTTTTGAGTCGTATAAGTCTAGTTAAGAGTCTTAGAGTCTAGTTTTTTGTTTTTAAGTTTAGTTTTGTGTTTTTAAGTCAGTTTAGAGTATATTAGCAATCCCTCCTAATCCCCGGCCTAGAACAATCCCTACTTACATATACACTACAATTGTCAACAAGAGGGTTTAATTTGTGTGCTAGTTTATATCACATCAATAAGTTAATGCGCAACTACGACAAGTGAGTATGTTTTAAATTTCTAAATAGTTAACTCAGAAACTCTACTTATTTCGATCTCATGTCTGTTGGATCTATCTCATTCTTGGACATTTCATTTGTTGCAGCTCCTGAGGAAGAATGGAACAAGTTGCTGATCAATGGATTAACAATTGGAAGAGGGGAAATTTCTCCACAGGAACTCTATGCTATCATTAAGAAAAGGGTTGAGCGGACTCTGATCTAAACAGTGAGAAACAACCTTGGTCTTTGGTAACATGTCAACTGTTGTTTCAATTTCTATATTTTAGATGTTGATTGTTTTGCTTTTTGGTTCTTCTCCCTTCGTCAGGAGGGTGGTTCATACCAGTAGCGTGTTCTTACAGAGTATTTGAACATAATCTAATCTAGAGCATTGTCCAAGTACTTCAAGGTAATCTGCAATAGTACATGTTCATGATTTAAAGATACGAACTTGACATTTGGGGATCACAAGTCATTGGATATGATCTAAAATTTTTACATGCACATTCATGCTTGAGTTCCCGGATAAAAATATCTGGGGATTTCGTTTTGAGCAAGCAATTATATTTTGGCTGAATTGAAGCTTGGTCCAAAGTTCATTTTACTGCAATCCAGTAGTCTCCCTTGTTCTTATCCAGAAGAAAGATGGAATTCTCCTCTTCTAGCTTTTAAAATCAGTTTATTAAAGAGGACTCCATGCTACGATTGTGGGATATTGCTAGTTGAGAACATGGGGCCCTTCAAGATTGTTGACGGGCTAAGTCTTCATGAGTTTCCGGTATTTTGAATAATTCCATCGGGACTAGGGACTTCGACTTTATATATGGCCATACCACCCCCACCCTCCCCCTTCGTATGCAGAGGGAGTTACGGCCCTTCTTAGGCCCCTAAAAAGAAGTAAAAAAATCCGTAGGAAAATAAAAGGTGAAGTAATTCAGGAAAAGTTTCTAGGTCATTGCACTTATTTGACACTGCCCTCCAAATGTTCGACATAATGTCGCAATTGGTTGTTGAGCAATTGTGCACAGCTAACATGTGTTTGAGTTGCTTCATGTTCGTCAATATGGCAACCGTGACCAATGACGCCCATCTTTAGTAGTGTAGTTTTTTAGTTTGATCTATTTTACATAACTAATATGGTGCTTGTACATTGCATATTAGATGGTGTCACTTTTGAACATTGAACATGCTCAAATTTGCATTAAAACTTCGGTCAAATTGGATCATTGGTCATTTAATTAATTCGCGAGTATTAGTTTATGAACTTGTTATCACATGGAGCAATGAACATTTGAGATAAGTTTAGAGACTAAGTATCTTTTCCTTTGTCGGAATAATAGGTGCATTACTAAAAAAAACACCACAGGACCACTACTACAAAAGGGCCTTATACTCAACATGACGTCAAATTTACTGTTACTTGTAAGCGTCATAAACTGCCTATGTCACTTTTAACTGACGTAAACATTTAATGTCGCTTATAACCGACATACATTTTAATAATTTTTAAATAATGGTGTACCTTTTAAGCAACATACATTTTAATAATTTTTTTATGCTTGTTTCTTGTCACTTTTAGCCAACACCATATGTCATCTGCGTCGGTTAAATTGAAACATTTTGGGCGGGAATTTTCCGGCTTTTTTTTTGCAAGCGCAAGGTTTTCTTGTTTCGACGCCACATCCAATCATTGATTCACTGACATGTCTCTCAGACATACGTCGGTTTGAACCGACGCAAAATTTTCCTATTTCGACGCCACTTGCAAAGATTGTGAAGTTTGTCAGGCTCACATTGGTTTGAACCGACGCAAACTTTTCCTATTTTGAGGCTACCTTAAGTCTATCAAGTGCACGTTGGTTTCAACCAATGCAAACGTTTCTTATTTCGACGCCACTCAAATCTGTCATGCTAACGTCGGTTTTATCTGACACAATATTTTCCTATTTTGACGCCAATTGCTAATGCTTTTGAATTCATTGTATTAATTCCACTTCCTACTTGCAGTATGCTCTTTATGATCTCGGCTTTGCAACTGTCGGTCTTAACCGACGCTAACTTTTTATCCATATTTGAACCCCATTCTTTCCCATTACTTCCGTGCTTTCATTTCCCTTTCTCGTTTACTTCTTCGTTTTTGCTCTGTGAGTCCTTACTCCCTCTCCTTCTCCCATTTTAGACTTACTCCTTCCCCCATTTCAGCCTTACTCCTCCTTCCACTAACTTTTGGTATGGATCAACAAAGTGAAGATCAACATTTTGAGGAACTTCATTTGGAAGAGGAAGAGTTCAAAGCTGGTTCTTTTTTGAATTATTATTAATTTCAGTTTTTGTTTTGTGTTTAAACTAGTTTTATGCTTAAATTGAAAATTTACATTTTTTTCCTGGTTTTTATTTTTTATTTTGTATGGACAAAACAACGGAGGTGCGGACCCTCAATTCCCAAATGGACAAAACAACTTTGTTCGTTTGATTCGTCCGAAAAATGCAGTAGTGATAATTCAAGCGCTTTTTCAAAATATGTAGTAGCGAAGGTTAGAGATCACAGAAATCTTTTGTTGACGAGGGATTGGCGTAAGATTAAGGAAGAAGATAAGGAAGTTTTCTGGAATAGAATAAAGGTATAGTTTTTTTTTTTTTTACTTGAAAATAGAAGAATAAGTCAATGATTGCAATAATAATTAATAGCTTGATTTTTTTTTTTTAAGATGCAGATATAATAAAAATGCCTATAATCCGCCATATGACGCTTCATGTTGCGGAGCATGCGCACAAAGAGTATAGAAATAAGTTTTTAAAAAAATATATTATACTAAAAGAGCAACCGAGGTGTGCAGCCACCCTCCTCCTGATGTGAATCCTGCACAGTGGGTTGAGTTGGTGGCATATTGGAATAGAGAAAAAACAAGGGTAATCGTTATAACTTTAAATTTGTCTAATAAATTCCTTTATTTTTTAGGAGGTTGCTGAAAAAAAATAAGATTAATCGGTTGTTGAAAACAATGAACCATAAACTGGTTCAAAATCTTTTGCAAGAGTGCGGCAAGAATTTGTATGGATTGTACATTTTGGCACTATTTTTCTTGTTAATTATTTTTATTAATGTTTGTTTTGGCCTATACATGAAATTTATTATTATGTTTATATAATTTTTTTTTAGTTACAATTAATTGAAAACGAATGCAGAGATAGATCTTTACGTATTTACATTATTATTAACAAAGGTGGTGTCGGTTAAGACCGTTACTAGTTTGCATATTTTATTTATTTAATTGTTATCTGATGTCGATTAAGGGATATTTTATTTGTTTAATTTTATTACGATGTCGGTTAAAACCGACAGTGGGTTGGATATTTTATAGTTTAATTGCTAGTACACGTCGCTTTAAACTGACGACATGTAGAAGTACACGTTGCTTTAAACCGACGTTAAGATCGATGTCGCTTTTAACTGACGCTGCTTCGTAATGGATTAAGTGGACAAACCGACATTGAAGCCCTTTCGTGACGCTAGCATTGGTGTTGCTATTCCAATCCGACATTACATTGTTTTATTTCGGATTTTTGCCAAATTTTCGACGTAAATTGGATTTGTTGTTGATTTTTGCTTCTCCGGTAATAGCCTATATTGTAGCAGTGGACAATGCAAGGGATGGCCAAAAATTGAAAATCCAAAATTCAACGTAAATACGAGGAATGTAACATCCCGTCCCGAAACTAAAGAAACGTACATTTAAATTTACGTTATTACCCCTAGTTCGTTATTTTACGGGTAGTTTTGTGAAGTGTGGTGTTGTAGGACCACACACACACTCACACATCACCCTCACTTTCCCGGGATTCCCTCCCTCATTCCCTCACTCTGTCTCTTCTCTCTTCTCTCTTCTCTCTTTTCTCTCTCTCTCTCTCTTCCTCCCCGAGTTCACCTTCTTCTTCTTCTTCTTCTTCTTCCTCTACACACGGACACACATACAAACCTAATCAAATCTTCACCAAACAAGAAACCAAGACCACCATCGTGTTCGTGGAGCTGAGAGGAGTTCAAAGGTGCCATTTTCAGGTAAGGAAAACACCATTTTCACGTCGATATCACGAGGTCCGATTTGAAACACTGTTCATGCAAACCTAAACTAGCTTGTTTTTGGATTTTCTAAGCTTGTAGATGTGTTTGTGAGGTCCCAAGGAGGCTCGGAGTGGTTCGTTGGGTGAATTTGGACGTTGGGAAGGCTAGGTTCGAAGTTGGCCGAACTTTGAAGTCGTGGACAGGTATGATCTAGCAATTTTTAGGCCTTAAAACTAGTCTAACGTGATTCTACTAGTCCTAAGCTTCATTTTGGTATAAAGAACGTGAAAAATGGTTGAAAAACGAAGGAGAAAACAAAGTTAGAATTTTACCCAGTTTTCCGGCGCCGTCGCCGGCGCCGGCGTCTCGCCGGAGAAGAAAGGAGAATATTCCGTTAAGTCTAACGGAATATTCCTAACGGCAGTGACAGAATCCGGTTAGATTTGACGGAATATTCCGTCAGTTAACGGAATATTCCTGACGGCGTCAACTGACGCCGTCAGTGTGCAGTGCACGTGGGCCGCGCGTGGGGGCGCGTAGGTCCGTGCGTGTTCAGGCGCGTGGGGGCGCGTGCGTGGTCCAAAAATTTTTCTAAAAATATGGGCGTGATCCTGAGGTTGTGTAGGTCACGTTGGTATATTCATATGTCCAATTTGAGCAATGTATGAGAAGTTATTACGAGAAGTTGCTTAGGTGCTTTTAAATTAATGTTTTCGTAACTTTGTCGCGTATAGGTGATTCGTTTTCCGAGGACGAGCGTACGCACTCGAGGCAGGGGGGCTACGACCCTTCTAATTACCAGTGAGTGGGCTTTTGTTTTCCGTATATACCTATATACCTCTAAATTCCCAGAAATAGAATAGAAAAGGTTATATGTTTTATGCCATGCATCATTTGAATATTGTTTACGTATCATCACGTGCATTGGTAATTGGCATACATATATATAAATGTGTATTTGGTGCTGTGGACGCACAGGTAAGTGCCAGGTAAGCGGTATTCATGTGGTTATGCATTCCTGTTTATTATGCAATCGTAGTTTGAGATGCTTAGAGAGCTCATAATCTGCACCCCCGGTGTTAGTGCTCCCGCCCAGAGAGGGGCAGAGTCCTTCACGTGTATGTTCACCAGCACCACACGCTCGCCTTGGATCCAAGTTAGGTGCAAGCCTTGTCGTGCAGACCACATTAGGTGGTTCCGACTCGTAGGTGACCCGCGATTATTCGCATAGTCTTCACGTGATCGTAGCACTAGAGCGTATATATATTACACCCAGTCTTGTCGTACAAACCACGTTAGGTGGCTCCGACTTGTGTGCAGATTCAGATGTTGAGTTGAGATTGGAGCTCTATAGGCAGCGGTACATGTCACGTTAAGTGACTCCCGGCTGTCAGATTATATATTATTGATGTGAATTACGCTTGAGCATTTACATTTGATTATGATATTCTGTTGTAGTACATTCTCAAGCATGAATGGCATATTGTGAGCATGAATGGCATATGGTGAAGCATGATTGACATATCTATACATACGTATATATGTTCATTTTCTGGGAAGTATACAGGTTTTACGGCGAGGGGTTAGAATGTGTTTTGCTAAAGAGTTTTCAAAGAACTTTGTTTTTGCCCACTCACGCTTTTGTTTTTCGCCCCTCCAGGTTCTAGTGGTCTAGAAGGTTCGGTGGTTTATCCCAGAGGGCGTCCCGGCAATTTCTGACAGACATTCACCATTGTAGGGTCACCTTCGGGTGTAATTATGTCGTATCTTTTCCTTTCGGACTGTCGTAGACTTGCTCTGAAGTGTGTCTCACATACACTAGTATTTGTATTAGTACTTTGTATGCTTTTAGGTTTTTAATTATTCGTACTTTTATATTACTATCTTAATAGCTTCCGCACGCGCACATGGTTACGTCACCTTTGCGTGACGGCCAGCACGCCCTGATCTCGGTCGGGGTGTGTCAAGGAACAAAAGTTGCATGTTACAATTTTACAAAGAAACGTAGCTCGACAGGCATAACGAGGAAAACAACAAAAAAGAAAGAAAAACTTGTCGATGAAGGCTGCATGGGATAAAACTTGTCGATGAAGGCTGCACCAATAAGACGAGACGACTTGTACGCGCGGACACATCATTCTCTACGTGGACCTCAGATTCCCCCGACTCAGCCTTCTGTATATAAAAGCTCAACTCACTGATCCAATCCCACATAATTCTTTTCAAAATTCATAACAAAAAAAGAAAAGAAAAAAACAAGACGGAAATGGATTTGGGAAAACTTTCGAATGCAAACTCCATGGACGAACAATTCGAATTCCTGGAAATCGAAGACGGAGAAGAACTCTTGGGTCTCACACACTGGGAATTCATCGACGCCTCCGACGCCCACTCAGAGCAAAACCACCACCACCACCACCGCTCCGACTCCGAACAAACCGATAAAGACGAAGAAGCAAATCGGTTTGATAGGCTTATCATTGGGCCCGCTTCATTTTCCCCTTCGGTCCCTCCGCCGGTGGCCGATCCGATCCCCGCCCACCGTCATCGCCGCCCCCGTCTCGTCCGATTTGTGGATGTGGGTCTCAATCTCAAATTCCATAGCGATTGGGACGACAGCGGCGATGAGGATGAGGGCCATGGTGAGGAGGAGGAGGAGGAGGAGGATTATGGGTATGGATTAGACGACGAGCTGGTGCCGTTGTCGGTGAGCGACAAGTTGGGGCGGCAGAGGATGAGGAAATTGGGGAAGAGGATGTTACCGAAGATGAACAAATCGAAGCGGTCGCCGTACATGGTTGCGAGGCCTGGCTGCGTTCGCGGGAAGCATGGCCTGGGATTGAAGCATATTTACTGACAAAGATTGGAGATTTGGAGATTTGGGTATCTTTTTACAACTGGGTTTAGATGTAATTAAAATATAAATTCGTAGTTGGGTGGACCAAGTCTTATGTTAATTAGGTAAACGTGGGGGTTCGGTTTTACGTTGATTCTGTGTCTCTGTCTGACTTATGATGTTTCATCATCTTTTAAGAATCTAATATATGTAGTTGATGACGTGACTGTCTGTTTATTTGTTCTACATTGCTTCTTTGTCTTTTTGTCTTTTTGCTTTGTCATTCTTTGGTTTTTTTTTTTTTTTGGAACTGGTTTACTTTTGATCAGTCTAATAGTCGCCTTATTCGTTCATATTCCAGAGCATTATAGAATTTTCGATCTTCGACTTTACTCTATGATTTGTGATTAAGATCTTGAATTTTGATTCTTTGGTTTTAGAATTGATAAGAAAGGATAGTGCTGCTTGAAGAATACTTGAGATGATATTGGTGAATCTAATAAGTATAGAGGGATTGGCACAACCATTTTCTCAATTGCTCTTTTCATTTTGTTTGCTTTGCTGCTAGGCTACTAGTACTGGTTTTGGAAATACACTGGTTCTACAAACATCTGTAGTTATGGTACGGCTTCAATGCTATGTAGCATTTTGCGAGACGAGTTTTCCCGCTTCCATGTCCATATAACAGTATAAGGAAATCCAAGTGTTAAAAGGAAAGCATAAGCAGTACCAACTTCACACGTAAGCCTTATATTGTTGCGCTGATGCCTTGATGAAACTGGAGAGATTTGATCAGTAGTTGAAGAGATTTTTCAGTGTGACTGTCACACGGGGAGGATACACCACATGTCATTACATAAATAGTAGGATATGTGTGTCAAAAAGTTAATAATTTAAAAAATAAAAATTTTCACTACTTATATAAAAACACGTGATGTATCACCGTGTTCCCGTCACAATTAAAAATTTCTCCAACAGTTGAGATACTAACATCATCAAATGTACTTGTGTGGTAATAGTTAATAAATCACAACCATTCCACTGCAAAACTGGGGTGTATCCAAATAAGGACTTAAAAGAGTATTATGTTCCTCCTCCTCTGCATCAAAGTTCAAATTCCTTATTTCGAGTAAAAATAGATTACGTGCCACTTTATTTCGTATTAAAATAAATTAAGATATCGCTGGAATCAAGACCGTCACCGGTTTTCTTTTTCCGGTTTATCCTTTTGGAAAATTTTCCTGCCAATTTTTTTTGTATTTCCATGAAATCCAATACTAATACTTCTTCAAGACCAGTGGAGCTTGTTGGGCTTTTGAAGGATGCTTATTTATGATCAATCCCGGAGGCTGTACTGTTGCTCATTCGCTACCCAACCATGCCCTTACATCTAGTTTTCAGAGGATGGGCTTTTGTTCTTGAATTCATGATAATGCAATTGAACATTAGCAGACTCGAACTGTTGACATTCATCATAAAGTAAATTACCGTCTCTAAGGCCTCCGACTGATTCTATTGTAGAGACCAACGATAGTCGATAGACAATAACTCCCCCCTAACCAACCAATGCATTTCTTTTATTGAAATAAAAGGTCATCTTAATTTGCTTAAATTCTCGCATCGATAAAACACATTATAAATGTTTTATCGTTAATTATCTAGAGACATTTTGAAATAAAACACATTATAAATGTTTTATCGTTAATTATCTAGAGACATTTTGAAATAAAACCCTACCGTTGCTAGACTAGGAAGTGATTAAGTTGAGGCTGATCATATAAATGTTACACACTGACAGTCTCTCTAATATTTAACCGGCTTAAACAAATGGTCTCCCTCCTCTTTGTGTATGCTTAGCTTGCTACGTGATCTGCCTAGTTGTATTCAGTTGTGGCATGTGCTAAATGAGCCATAAACATGTGTCGTGCTCATGTCTGCCTAACCCATCTTCTGCTCCTACTTTACTGTATTTACTTTTATCTGTTTCACATATTTTCTGCTTTTACTTTGTCTCACTTTTGAAGGTCGAGCCTACTCAAATTGCATGAAATGACACCGTTCGGCGCTGAAAGTTGGCCAATTCTATCATCACATAATTATGTCCTACTGCCACTAAAATTTTAAGTCATTTTTGTCACTTACTAGAGGCAGTGCCATCAGCCATCAATTTATTTTCAACGGCAAAGCGTTCTTTAGAGCAGTAAATCAACAATCCCAATTTGTTTTGAGTACAGGAGTCTAGATTTGTATGACCACCTAATAACAAGCGATAACCATGGGAGCAAATTTTCGTCTAAGATTGAATTGATGAAAACCTACACATAAAAAGAATAGCCAAACGGAGTTAGATTAATACTGGTATGATATCAGTCAAAGGGTCTTTCATGCCTAAATTAGAAAGATTGTAGGAAATAATAAGAGTGTTGGGAGAGTTCTTGATTGCAGGAATAAAGTAGCTGATCTTGATTATTTATAGAGAACTGAGGAGTTAACTCTAGCGTGTGACCTAGTCTGAACCCCGATGGAGGAATATTTCTCTGAGATTCTTGGAATATGGTTTGGAGAGTCTTGTCATGCTAAGAGACTGATAGGCAAACTCATTACATACACATGATGATCGACTTGGACCACATGTGACGAATTGGGCCATGGGCCTTGTTGATTGTGGGCTTCTAGGATCTTCTTAGAGAATGTGGCCCGTTAACCCGTTAGAATTTGACTAATGGTGTGCATATTCCTATTGGTCAAGATATTTTATGTTCCCACAATCACGTTGCTACAAATGAGAATAATGTGAAGTTGGACGAACCAAAATACAAAGATGTTGGTGTGTGAGAGTAAGTTGAGATTATCGAGTAAGTGGAATCGGACTACCTCACTCAAGTTTTCCTACCTTAGGACATACGGGGTGACAACAATAAACCAAATAAAATCGGGTTGCCAGGAGAGTTTAAATAGCGGCAGCCAAACCCACATCAATTCCATCTCCTTGATTAGGCTATTTAACCCCAATTCCAACTTGAATCAAATATGGGGTTAGTTAACAATTGGATAAGTTGGGATTACACCTTCTCAATCCGTGTAATTAGTCTACGCCAAATCTATCTTATGTATTAAACGTGCCTTAGAGTATTTTATAATGAATTAATTTGGAGAGTTGTAGTGTTGGTTTGGTACTAAGGTACTTTTATAAAAAGCAGATATAAAAAAAAAAAACTAAGCTCAAAAAGGTGTTTGGTAAACAATTAAAAACAGCTTATTTTCACAGTTTTGGGTGAAAAAAGCTGCAAATGTGAAGCAGCATAAATGTTGGATTATATGTTGAATGTTGGATTTTGATTTCTTGTTAAACGTTGGATTATATGTTTAAGATTTATAAATATTTTTCTTTTAAAAATAAAGTATATTTAGTAATTCACTTTTATTGGTTAAGAAAATTAAATTAATGGCAAATCTAGTATTATACCATTTTTTTGTCATTTCACACAGTCACAGTTGTTTTACATAAAAATTTACCAAACACTATAATACTTTTTTTTTTTTTTTCCAAAAGTACTTTACAAAAAAGTTTATCAAATATTTTGCTGCTTTATTTCACAGCTGTTTATCTTCACAGTATAATAGAAACAATTTTTTTTTTTTTAAAACACAGCAATACCAAATCAACCCATGGATTGGCTTATTTGATTGCATAATGCTTGTGAAAAAAAAGAATTAATGCCGTTATATGCTTTCAGCTGTACCATTGGGTTGAGCAGCTTGTGCTTACCTGGACTCTTATTGGACCTCGTTTTCATCCCTAATTGGAAGAGATCTCTTACTTAAATACATGCATTACAATTACTTTTTTTTTTAGGTGAGATTATATTGTCAAATTATTATGTGAATTTGATTTACGCATATGTCAAAAAAATTAAGTGAATTAATGAAAAAAAAAAAATCACAATGTGACAACTTAAGTATCTCATTGCAATAGGTAAAATATTAAGTGAGAGTAAAATATAAAGGTAATGCTAGTGAGACCAAACTTTTAAACCAAATAATGTGTTATCAATAAAAAAATAACACGTTACTCGACACTTAGTTAATTATTCAATCATCTACAACTACATCATTTGGTTTGCAAACTTGACATCTCTAGCATTACCCAAATACAAAAGGATTATGTTTTGGACCGAGTGGTGTGTTAACAGTACTTGGTAGGTCATCAAGAGTAAGCTACGATACGGTGGAAGCTCTTTCTGCTAGTACATACTGTTCATATAATGCACTGAGCAAAGCCCAGAACACCTGATACCCCATTATCATCTACCCGGCCCCTTCAACAAATTGGCCATAAGACCACGAGAGGAAGACATGTACGTAAAACAATGAATCATTGCAAACTTTTAGACGAAGATGCATGATAAATCAAGACAAAACAGAAATGCAAAGAGTTAAAAATATTACTGCAGTTTCTTTTTTCCTAATGAAGTTGAAGAGGAAGAAGGGCCGAAAATCAATGCGAGTTTCCGGGCGCAAGGACGAATATATGTAAAAGCTGAAAGACTTGTACGCTGTGTATGTTTGTATATATAGTACCTTCGATGAATGATAAATTTTATGGCTCTAGGCAAGTTAGCTGTAGCAGTATTTACTTTTTAGTACTGTTTATATTAAATTGATTGACATCAGAAACTGCATTCCTTGATGCTTTGGCTAAAAGCAAAAGGTGAAAAGGAAAGAAATATGTGCGTGTGTTATACATGCAGTGCAAGGAATGCCTCCTTATCATACAACCTAGCGACGTAAGCATCCTATGTTTACTGTCAGTGTGGAACTTGATTGGCTTACGGGTTGTGAGTTAAAGTTACATATGAATTACAATTAGAAGGAAAAAAAATGTGTTGGGTTTCTATTATGTATAGCCTTCTTATATTATATTGCAAGAGCTAATACAATCAATGATTCATATCTACAGTTGACAACTTCACATTGTCAAGTTGCTTTTCAACATCAAATATATGACAGAGTTCCAAAGTTCTAAAATGTATGGATCTAAATGGAAGATTAACTCGATGTACAAATTTAAATTTCATATAATTAGTTAGATATAGACAAACGTTCTAATAAGTAATTGATGTGGTTTTGATTCGTGGTTGTAGTCAAAATTTAGGGTTATAGCTAGGTTACATTAGAGTTTTGGTTATTGTGGTTTGTATGAGAATGGCTTTGTCTTGCTTGTATGTTGTGACGTGGGTTTTCTTTGATCTCTGTAGAAGTCTTATATGGTCAAAGTTTTTCTAATCAAATATCTGTAGAAGTCTTATATAGTCAAAGTTTTTCTAATCAAATATCGTTTCTTTCTTAAAAAAATCAAAATATTAGCCCTCATTAGACCAACTCTAGCATAGTCTTCAAGTTCATTGTCGTCGTAAACCTCAAACTTCGATAAAACATTGTAGCTAAATCGAGAATAATATATTTTTGTTGGACTTACATCGATCGCTAGACAACTACTATCGTTTACGACGAATCTAAACATCACACATTTGCTTACCCAAAAAAATAAATAAATAAATAAACATCGCACATTTAGGTCAGGATTAACATGATCAATTGTTTTGGATCCACAATATGAAAACGTAAGAACTCATGTTGTCAGATAAAAGAACATTTCCTTAAGCATATATTTGTTAAAAATTATATAATATTGGTAGTGAACCAAAGGTAGATGAATCTAAATTTTTTAGGGAAAATGGTTCCCCTACATCATTTACTCCTGATGCACATTTTTGTTATTTCTGACATTTGAATTAAATATCGCAAATGAAAGTCAAGAAACAAAAATAATAAACGATGTGAGAATGTGAAGAAAGGTGAGCATAAATTTGTTCTCCTTTGTTAATTTCACAACAAGACAAAGACACACTTCCAAAACAAGCATGCTTTTGCATTATCATCAACGTTATCTTTAAAGTTTAAAGAAAACACCCACCTTTTCCACATTTCTTCGATCTCTCTCTTTCTTTCTTCCTAATCTCTCTTCTCTTCCATCCCCTCCTATTTAAATGGTTGCGATTATGCCACATCTACATCTTGTTTTGAATTTGTTATATGGAGAATAAGACGTAAAGAAAAGTGTGAGAGGAGGGGATGGAAGGGGATGATAATAGGAAGGGAGAGAATCCTACTCCTTTTATTTTGTACCTGCCAAGTAAGACTCTGCTGAAAGACAGTGAAGAGGAGGTGAGAACTAGAGTTTCCTTCAAATCTAGAATTGATGGCGGCGTCAACTTGCATTACTTTTAATGGTACAATTCTACTCTTTATTCCAACTATTGAACTCCTTATCAACCACAACAATTCCTACTAATTGTCTACCACTTAACAAGCAAAAAAGCTTCTGGCCTCACACGACCAATCCATAAACACAAATCAAACCCAGAACCCCCAAACACTCCGATTGAAAATCATCATAATTACACATGGAATGATTTTAATATATAATTAAGGGTTACAACTCTTAATTATAAGATAGAGATGAAGAAATTAAGATGGTGAGGCAAGGAAGAGGAGGAAGAGAAAAAGAAATAATGGGTTCCAGATGCCAAGACTGTGGGAATCAAGCAAAGAAGGAGTGTGCGTACTTCAGATGCAGGACTTGCTGTAAGAGCAAAGGGTTTCACTGCCAAACTCACGTCAAGAGTACTTGGGTTCCTGTCTACAGAAGGCGCCATACTCATCACCAACAGCTTCCTTCTATTGATCCACAGCACCCAGCTCACCTTCATCAAGGGCACAACTACAACCCTAGGAGGAGGCCAGCAGCCGGACACGTCATCACCAATCCCTCTTCATCTGGTACTTACTATTTAATTATATATATAGATCACGATTTTTCTTGAGGAGGTTGACTATGTACTAACCCTAACAGTGTTCTTTCCCTTTACTCTTACTAGCACTATACCACTGTTTAGGAATATTGTACTTTCTTCTGAAAAATACATCGATATAATTTTTCCGATTCTTTTTAATAAATGAACATCAATTTTAATATATATATATATATATATATATATATATATATATATATATGTTTCATTTTGATAACAAGGGTTGTGTATTTTAGGGCAAGATCAACAGGTTAACAATTTTCCAGCAGACGTGAATTCCATGGCCACTTTTCGGTGTGTTCGAGTGAGCTCCGTGGAGGATACGGTCAATCAGCACGCTTATCAGACAAGTGTGGTAATCGGAGGGCATGTATTCAAAGGTATACTCTATGATCAGGGCCCTAATTACACTACTGCAGCTGGCCAAAGCTCCAGCTCCCAGCATGTAATGAATAAGCAAACCAGCAATTTTATTAGTGGTGCTGCTTCTGCTTCGAATATTACTGCTTCTACTTCATCAGCCGCTGCAGATCATCAAGTGCCATATCATCGTCAACTTCCTTCTTCATATCCATTGATTCCCTTTAATGCTTTCATGCCTGGTACGCAATTTTTCCTTAACCCAAAATAATGAGCCTTAACTAGGTTCTATGTACTTGGTTCTTGTAATTAAAAAATAAGTATACATATTAATTATGTAATAATTCTGGTATAATATGGTTTTCATACGATGATTTTAAACTTTTTTAATTATACAATAAAATATTTATGTAGTCATAGTGTTTGAATCAAAACCAATTGTATAAATTTTGGGAGATTATTACTTAATAAAGGTGTACCCAAATGGTATTAATTTTTTATTTAGTTATCGTTAATGAAGATTGTACAGATACAAAAAACTATTAGTCGAGCATGTCAATTTCTAAAATGTAACATTGGATAAAGAAAAACACTCAATATTTAATCTGGTGCATGTATCTATGTAGTGCTCTCCTTAATGCTTCTATGTAGATAAGCCAGAAACATTATAATTTCACCAAGAACTTGTCCATGTTGACAAGGTATTAGATACCCGCAAGGCGAGACATGAACTCTAAAAAATAAAACATTGTCTCAAACAATTATAGAATTTTTCTTAGTTCATTTTAAACTTTTATTTGTGACATGACATATTTTTGTACTCATTGATAATTATTACTACATCTATATGGAGGCAAGCTTCCTAATACAAGACCTAAAAATATTATAACTTATTACTAAGTGGAGTTTATTCCTAAACATAACTGACCCAAATTGGGACCAAAAAGTTTATGACTATAAAGAGATTATTCATATATAGAGTATTACTATAGAAAGGTTCTACTACATATATGTTCAACCAAATATTGGAGTGTAAATAATGAAAGTGAGTAAAGAACAAATCTCTCCTTTGATTAATAGGCTATATAATAGCAAGATACATGGTATGTGTCATTGTAAATTTATATATAGCACATTTATATATACCAAAGTAAGAAAGACATGTTAACCAAAAAAAAAAAAGAGTAAGAAATACATAAATTAAATAAAGAAGAAGCTAGATCAGCTTTAATTATTTATTTATTTATACTTATTTTTGTTTCAAAATTCAATGTTTACATTATGTGATAATATTCTCTGTGAAATGTTGTGTATGTCCGCAATCTGCAACTGCATACAGGAACATTTTGAAATTTGTCTTCTTGCTATTTGTTTATGGCTAATTCTCATCTTCAAGGTTAATTATACTTGTGAACTGTAATTGTTTATGAACTTCGAAACCACTTTTCTCCAGCATTTCCGTTTCTTTGCCGGTTTGAAGCAATGTCTGGACAAATTTACAAAGATTTGAAGCTTGTCTTTGCTTTATAAATATCTCAAGTACTTTGCATGTGCATGAAACTACATATAATTTATACAAAACAAAATATCCAAGAAAATGTACACATACAGAGACACGATCTCAGAGGCCTGAATCATGGCCCATATAGAATAATAGAATTAACGAATTGCTGCTCAAAAGCTGGTTTTTTTTTTTATTTTAATAATTCGGATCGATACTATACAAAATGCACATATTGTTTCTTATTAATGCATTAATTAATATTGTTTCTTATTTTTTCTTGAAAAAACATGTCTCTACAAGTTTCAATTTGTATAAAGTGCAGCACTAACATGCATACTTAAATTTTAATGATTATTCAAAGTGGGTATTGTATAATTATGTACTAATTTTTTTCAAAGTTAATTAAGGGATTGTTGATCCTTTGAGGGGAATCATAACCCTATACATATAGACCTAGAACCATGCATAAAGCTAACCCCATAAGGGAGATATTTTATAATTAAAAGTACATAAAAAAGACTCATATGGTTGGAGCATCTTATTATGAACTGGGACTTTAATAAGAAAGCACTAATTAGTTAAATAAACACCATGCCTAATTTTTTTAATCTTTTATGCTAAAAAGACATTCACACATTAATAAATACAGGAAAAGATATATACTTCTCAAAGGCACTAGCTCTGGAATATATCCTTAGTACTTGAAAAAGATAGAGGCAATATTGCAGGTATAAATATTAAAAATTATTTTTGATCATTGCAGTGGCTCTATATTCATGGTGTAGGAAGGAATCCATACCGGATTGCTTCTCCCTTATAATCAAGGAGGTTCCAAATTACTTGCTAATTGTAGTCGTATGAAATTGAAAAGGTTGGCAAGTTTAGGAGGAAAAATAACAAATAATGCATGAGGTAGGACAATCTTTATAGCTTTTGAGTAAAAGGGTTTGTGATTGCTTTTTTTTTCCCCTTCTTCTTTCTTTTTTAGGTTATAATAAACCTTGTCATCCTGAAAGCATATGATACATTGACATGCGTCACGAACCACATGCAAGCCCCAAATTAATTAAACCCCCCAAAAGACGCCTGAAATCATATATATGACATATTGCTCTTATTCTTTAGTTTTGCATACACACGGAGGACAAACTATCATTTCGTTTGGTATAAAGGATCGAACTGGAATGGATAATCTTTTAAGTTCAAGGCATATTGAAAGTAGATAAGAATGATTTTTCATTTTGAGAGGAGACATGAAGAAATTTCTCATTTTTAATCCTCCCGGAGGATTTGAATGCTTACGTTTTTTTCTTGAGTAATCAATCTCGTACCTCCAAATTGGTCACAATTCATTTGTTCTTTAAACATACCTTAAATAGTATATTATCGATCCCAATCTAATTATATATACCAAACAAGGCCTATAAGTGGTGATAAAGGTCGGATACGGCTTTCGCTCTTAGCCCAATTTTCTCCTAACCTATCTAATTAATCTGCTTTCAATGACTACTGACTAACCTAGCTAGCTAGATGACAAGATTAATAGACGTTATTTTTTAATTTCTTCATGTAAATAGTAGAGTTCACAATGAAAAACTGTATATTCATTGTATATACTTATGTGTATATATATTAATCTACTGATTTGTCAATGAAAAACTATACATTAATCACAGAAAGGCTGCTTTAATTTGTGCTTCAGTTTGAAGTTTAGAACAATGGTTGACTTTGTTAATTAAACTAACAAGCAGTCCTTCATAAATTATGCTGGAAAACATCAGCATAAAGTTGTAAATCCACAAACTAGTTAGCACATCCTTTTACAAGTGACTCATTTATATAAACACAAGATACATGATCATTATGATATTCTTATCGCCACTAGTTTCTGCTGTGGAATAAAACCTAATTAATTACAGAACAGAATGTTAAACTTTGCAATTTCAGCGAAAATATGAATATTCTTGTAACCAAAACCTAGAAATGACACATACAAGTTCAATATAAAAACAAACCATTCAAGTGCTGGACTGATGTGATCGATTTGCATGCAATGTCATGGTGTTTTGCGCTGCCGGCGACAATCGAGCCAACAAAACAGACTCTGTGCTTAATTAGGTTTCACAAGATCTTGAGTTCATGGATGTAATAACAGACATAACGGGTGTGCTTGATCCACTTGTCAATTGTATGTTAGTTTCTTAAAGATTAAGCAGTGTAATAGCTTAGTAGCTAAGTAAAATTGAAAGCTAGCAAGTGGTCCTTTACCATAGTGATGAAAAGGTGATGAGCTCTTGCATGATGGTGTGGGTTCAAACTCCGTCGGTAACTAATCTAACAAAATCTATCATTTGACCAAAAAAAAAAGAAAGTAAGATTGAAAGCTATATATAGCATCTTTTGCATTCACTTTAGGCGGTTAATGAAGTCAGATCTTTTCTCTTCTTCTTTTCGACTTCTGCTTCCTCTGCATTTGTCAATATTGTTTCATTGTTGCTTCTTCACAAACCCTAGATTACAAGATAGTTATTAGGATGACGCCATTCCTGACAGTTTAATGGGATGAGTTAAATTGAGATTTTTGAAGGATTTTAAAAGAGTTATAAATTCAGGAGTGTTTAACCATGATTTTATAAAATTTATGAAAGCACATGGGCATTCCGTCATAATTTTAGAGAATTGGGTTTATACTAATTGATCATAAATATCATGATGTATGTATTCAATCATGATTTTAAAAGAGTTTATGTACATGTGCTCATTAGTATCTTGCCATGTTTTAACTTTGTCCTAGCAATGCATAACGTACCATGAAGAAGTGCCCATCGTTGATAAAGTGAAACATATTTTCATATTTTATTAAATAATCCATTTATTGTAGCCATACTAGCAAGTTTGATAGTAGATTTGAATTTTTGGAATAGTAAAAAAGTAACAAGCATGCACCTCACATACTAAGGGCTAATTTGAGATTATTGTGCATTTTTGACAAAAAACAAACTACGTATTATGTTTTCATCACAATCAGCTGTACAATCAAATATTTGTTGAGATCTCTTGCTGTTCAAGATTTGGGTATTAGATAGCTTCTGTGGGCTCTTGCAAAATCTTTTGAATAATTTGACAACAAAAGCAAATTTATCAACACTAGTAGAAAAAACACTTTGCGCGACGTATGTACCTTCGTTGTACAAAGTCATAAATTGTTGCCTGAGGGTTTGCGCGACGCAACATTCTTAGTGCGCTAACCGTCGCGCCAAGGTAGTGACAGTAAGGTTTGCGCGACGAAGAAATAACATGCGTCTTGCAAACCCTTTTTTTTTTGTTTTCGTCAAAAATATATATATATTTTTTTATTTTTGATAAATATTGTAATTAAATTCTAAAGAATAATCAATTAACCAAGCAAAAGTATTTAATTATAAAATATATGAAAATGTACATACAAGATGTCCGAACAAAAAAGAAAAAACTACAAGTGAACTTGGTTTAAAACATCAGGCTACTAGGTATCGGCAGGGCGAGGTGGCTCTGAGGTCGAAGGTGGAGCAAGATGAGGTGTTGGTAAAGAGATTTGGAGGTTGGACATCTGTATGGCTCGTACAAGGTCTCTCACCGTCTTGGCATAAGTCTTCATCTCATCACCCTGGACCCTCAGCTGCGCCCTCATCTGCTCGCCCTGGGCCCTCATTTGCTCTTCCTGGATAGCAAGCTGACCCTTTAGGGTTGTCACTTCCTCCTTCAATGCATCGACCTCTGTTGTGTTCGATCTGGAAGAAGAGGCACTCGTCTCACAAACCTGCGCTTTCCCCATACACCAAACAATCTTGCCATGACGACGACCAAAGTTCTGATCCAGGACATCAGTCATGATCTGAAAACCTACATCCTTGGGTACCGTGACGTCCTAGATCAGGGTCTCCGAGGGAAGCTGCGATGTTGCTTCTTGGAGAACAACAATGCTCTTTTCTACTATAGTAGCCTGTAATAATAAAGAAAAAACATACAATGTTTAATAACAAAATATAAATAATATTTGAACGATTCATACATATAAGAATAATAATAATTACATATCTGCTCAATGGTCTCATTACCTAGAACCCTCCTGAAGAAAAAAAACATGAAGAAAATTTCAATAATCAATAATAATAAATAAATTGTATAAAATTTCAAAGTTAATATACTTTTACCTAACGTCGTGCCTCAAGCCTATACGAAAAGTGCTTCAAACCGGAATGGTTGAGAAGTGTCTTTGACTCCCGAGCTTTCTAGCCAACAACAAATTTCTTCTGTTAAACACACAATATACATGTCAGTGCTACTATTTGAAATAAATTAATAAAAAAAAAGCTTAAAAATAACCAAAACAATAATAAATTATTATTAAAATATTATGTACATACCACAAATTTTGGGTCCGTAAAATGTTTGCAGAGCCACTCCCAATCCTTTGGCCGATCCTTCAACTCGATTGGAACATGTAGGCTAGCAATCTCTGGATCATCCCATCGCTTAAAATACGTGTGAAAATTGTTCTTCCAATGTTTGTACCAGGTTGCTAAGGTCTCCTCTAAGTAGGCAATGGTCTTGGGGGATATGTCCTCAAGATCATAAATGACCTACGAATATGAAAAATAATAAAATAATAGTAAGAAATTTAATAATATTAAGATAATATATTTTGGTTTTTAATATTTGTAAATAAAATTGAAAAAATGATAAAGGCTAAAAATTAATATGCTAACCGACAACTTGTGTCGCACCAGTTCCTTCGTCTCCTCGGGAATTTCTGCCCAAGACTCTCACTAAAGAGGACAATTTTCTTGAATAACAACACCATAACTACTAGTGATGCCGCTATGCTGTTGTGAGGTAGATGTTCCACGATGTCGCGGGTAATACGCAATCTTGATCTTGGAGGTGGCCTGATGTATGCTCTGTGACTGCTTCAACATTCGACTAAGCCTCCTGGTGTTTTTTTTTAGCTGGCCAAAAATACTTAAATGGTGAAAACCCTAAGCTTAAATTTGTACAAAAAAGTTTGACACAACCTCCCCTAATAGTATAGCATTTCCAAAAACCTTTAAACATTAAAATAACATTAATTCACAACCTGCAACACATTTTCACAATCCAGCAAATTTTCACCATCATAAAAATAATAGTTTTAAAATGGAAAAAAAAAAATACAACGTAGTGAGAATTAGAAGAAAAAAAAACTACATGGTTGGGAGGCCACACCGTCGACTCTGGATGCCGAGGAAGTGTGATCAGAAGGCTCTGGCTTGCGGCGGCGTCGGTAAGGCCACCGTGCATTGAACGGCTGAATCGACACTGATGACGTTGATGAGACGGGCAGTTGGGACGCCGTAGAAGTAGCCTCAGCAAGGGGTGTAGGCTCCCCAATCAATGGAGCACTCACGGCTGGAGCAATAGATGCTGATAATGCGGGAGGCACATTGGTCACACTTTGACGACGAGTGATAAACTGCGACATCTATACACTTTTTGAACCATAAAAATATAACATTAGAAACTAATCCTTTCTTGCATTTGAAACTAGTAGAAAAAAGCAAAGAAACTGAACAAATAAAACATGTGAAAAAAACAAAGAAAACTGAACAAACATTAATCGAAGATTAAAAAGTTTAATGAATCCAAGGCAGCACAATTGATTAAAAAGATTCAAACCAGCTACATCAAACGAGTCTTGGACAATATTAGTATCCCAAAGTGCTTATTCACCAATTTATATTGAAGATGATAACTGTTGGTCAGCGACGTTGTCGTCCTTGTCATCATGATAGAATGTTGGTCAGTGATGTTGAAGATGATAATTGTTGGTCAATGATGTTGTCGTCATTGTCATCATGATAGAATCTTCGATCAATATTTTGAACAAATTTCCAACCTTTGCCAGCTTTAGGGTCGTCTAGATAGAATATTTGTTTCGCCATAGTTGCCAAAATGTATAAGTCTTCATTGTACCAATGTCTCGTAGTGTTTACTGATAGTAAACCATGGTCTCGCTTAACACTCGTTCAGTTATGTGGGTTTGTATCAAACCAAAGACACTTAAAACAGTATCACTTGACACCTGTCTTTGAAAAGCAATTGTACTACACTAGTTAGTTTGCCATAAAAATCAATGTCTTCACTGTCGCCCGCACCTGGGACATGGACACCATTATTTTGAGTAGACAACTTGTCATCACGTGTTGCCCCCAATAACTTGATCCTGTTGACATGACAACCTGAGAACAATTCAACGTGAAGCGGTCCTCTCGCCTAGTTATGTAATTCTTCATCGTAAGAGGGTGAATTCAATTCCTTCAATTTGTTCATCTAATATAACATATACAAATAGTTAACATGTTAGTGTAACGAAATTTAAAGACGGGCATGAACAAGTTGGAAAATATGCTCAATTCAAACCACATACAACTTACAAGTGTGTGAAACCACGAAGGAAACAAGTCATGGTGCTTCCTGGCATATAAATGTGAAGGATGTTCCCGCTTCATCAACTGTTCATGCTCTTCAAGGTATGGCAAAGCCTCCTAACAATTGTTGAGTATGAACCAATGTGCTACCTCCATGTCCTTTTTGGTAAAAGATTCACCTTTTACAGGATCGCCGAATGGTCGTGCAATTTGGACAAAAACAGACAGGTTCTCTTTTCTGACATCACCGTCGTTATTGCGTTGAGGACGATTGAAAGATATCTCAACATCTTGAAGATACATTGCACAAAAAGTAAGTGACTCGTATGCGACCCATGCTTCCACAAAGTGATCATTCGGGCTTTGTCCTATTTTAGACACACTTTTTCAATTCACCAAGATATCTGCACAAATAAAAGGTATGCTACAAATTATTCAAAGTGTTCGTTGATCATGAATCTGTTATATATATAGATGCTTAATTAAATACATTTCTATTGGACACATCCATCGACAGTTCACTGGTCCGGCAAGCAATGCCTCATCTGGCAAGTGAATCATACTAGTAAAGAAACCTGGGGGAAATATCTGTTTGAACTTGCATAAGACATTCACAACGTGTCCTGCAATTGTTTAACATCCAACTTCTGCAAACAGCTTGCAGTCAACTACGAAAAAAATCTCGACAATAACACGATTGGTTTCACCACATCAAAAGGCAATAAGTGTCGAATACCAATCGGAAGAAGGCATTAGAGTATCACATGACAGTCATGACTCTTCATGTTTGAAAATTTACACCCCTTCACGTTCACGCAACGCGGGATATTGGAAACATATCCATCTGGAAACTTTACAGAAAAAATAAAGTTGAAAAACTCTTTCTTCCAATTCGGCTTAACTGTAAAAAAGGGATGGCCTTTCTTCAATGTACCACCAACTCTCTTCATCCACAAGGATAACCTAATGCCATTTGTTCCAAATCGAGGCGAGTTTTGATCGTGTCCTTCTTTTTTCCTTCAATGTCTAGAATAGTCCCGACCAAAGGATCAAACACATTTTTCTCAATATGCATAACATGTGACATCCCACATCGCCCAGAGGGGTGATCTTTATATGTATATTCTCATCCCTACCTAGCACGAGGCTTTTTGGGAGCTCACTGACTTCGAGTTCCGTAGGAACTTCGAAGTTAAGCGAGAAGGGGGCTAGAGCAATCCCATGATGGGTGACCCACTGGGAATTTGCTCGTGAGTTCCCAAAAACAAAACCGTGAGGGAATGGTAAGCCCAAAGCGGACAATATCGTGCTACGGTGGTGGAGCGGGCCCGAGAAGTGATCCGCCCGGGTTGGGATGTGACATAACATCGAGGTTGAGTCTCAATTTTAACTTTGACCAGTACGAGAGCTCAAATAACTTACTCTTGTGCGTCCTGTTCAGATGTGTACTTGGTCTGGGCTTATTGACCCTTTTGCCGAAATGACCAAATTCCTAAAGGTTTAACTGATCCAAAATCTCATCTCCGGACCATTCTCTTGGTCTTGGCTGAGTCTCTTTTGTGCCATGGAAGGCTTTATCATTCTGACGCCACTCGTTGTCCCAAGGGAGCCATCTACAATGACCATGATAACAAACTTTTCTCACAAGACGATGTTACGTTCTCCTTGCATATTGGACATGCCAAATAACCCTTAGTCATCCACCCAGAAACCATTGCATACATGGGAAAATCGATTACTGTTCACATTACTGTCGCTCGCATGGTGAACATCTGCTTAGTATACTTATCGTACGTACGAACATCATTTTTCTATAAATCTTTTAGCTCATCAACCAACGGCCACAAATAAACATCAATTCAACATCATGTATTCTTTTTCCATGCACTTCCAAGGCGGTAGATTATAAGGAAAAATGACAATCGGCCAAGTGTTGTGGATTTGATTTAAAACCCCGAACGGATTAAATCCGTCGGTGGCAAGTCCCAATCTAACGTTGCGCGGGTCAGTTGCAAAAACAGGGTATATCCAATCAAATTCTTTACATGCCTCTCCATCTGCAGGATGCCTCATAACATCATCATTTACCCGTCATTCTTTATGCCATCTCATGTCGGTTGCGGTATGCATCGACATGTACAATCGCTGCAACCTAGGCTTAATGGAAGATACTTTTTGTGGAATCTTGGTCTTTCTATTCTGTGATGTCATTTTAAACCTCAGCTCGTTGAAGATAGGGTATTTATCCAATTGTTTGTTCTTCTTATAGAACAATATACAATTATTTACACACGTGTGAATTTTTTCATACCCCGCCCTTCAACACTTTTTGGGCACTTTTATGACCTTTAAGTAAACAATTCTTCTTTGGAAGCATCCTCTTGATAACTCCCAAACAGTAATCAAAACACTTGTTTGACAAACGAAACTTGATCATGCCATGCATCGACTCCACAATTGCAGTGAGCACCGAAAAGCTCTTGCAATCCGAATATAATTCTTGCTTGGCATTTTTCAATAGTTTTTTAATGCCTCACTATCCATGGTTGGATGGCCGTCATCTCCCCCTTCATGGTTGGTGTTGCTCGAGGTGTATAGATAAACGTCATTTAGAATATTCATAACTTGTTCACTAGGATCCACATTAGATTCAACAGTCTCCACTCGTGTCACGTAAGAAGACAAAGCTTGGTCTAATCGTTCTCCATGATGAGACCAAGTAGTATAGGCCTCCATCATCCCATTTCTTAATAAATGAAATCGAACATTTTCGCATATCTCCCACATTGAGTTGTTACACCTCCTACAGGTTGTGTCTAGTTGCGAATTCAATGAACTCATCTATTCCATCCAAGTACTCAGCATCACATCTATTATGATTATGTATCCACTGTCTGTCCATTTTGTCTGCAATCCTAATAAAAGTACAAGAATTACAACAACTTCAACTATTGTCTTATCACTTTATTCCTCTGGTAAAGGCCCTATCCCATTCAGGAATGCACAGTTATGTGCTGTAATTTACGATTCCAATGGATTAGATTTCGCCGTGGGCAAATTTCGGCAGCATCTCCTTACATTTTTTCAAGTGCACACCGTAGATACATAATATCCACCATGTACTAGAAGAACATTAGGAAATGTTACCAAAATTTCCACTATCGAAACCTAATCCATGAACCGCAAACTACAACACATAACTATGCATTCCCAAATTGTCAAAAAAAATGGGACAATTCAAGAATTAATTGGACCGCAGTCATGCTTTTGCATCCCTGCACAAAATCCAACTAATTCTCAAACAGGAAACTAAGGTTTTCTTGAAAAAATAAGTGTACAAAGTTAAGTAGTATTAACTTCGTACAACACAAAACAATTTTGTAGGTGATATACAAAAATATGTGCATACAAATAAACTAAATCATAATAATTACTAAAACTAAATAAAATAGATAAAATTAATAAAAATTAATTTAGCGAAGAAAATAAAGTGATTTATGTACATTGTGACATCTCAAATGTAGTTAAAATTCTCTTAGACTTCATTTTCATTGTAATATAAAGTGATATATGCACCCTTTATTTCACTTTACGCATTTATCTCTTAATTTAGTCCTTAGTTCTCCTTTATTTTGTTTAATCCAATAATAAATAAATAAAAATATATGGGGAAAATTATTTTTCCCTCGCTTCATGGCTTCTGGTAAACTCTGTATTCCCCGATGATCTCAAAATTATTATTCTCACTTATTGTTGTCAATGGCTGCAAGAAAATATTAATACTTCTCATATGGCACCCAAAGCCCTTACTTTAGGAACCACCTCTAGAAGGGTTGTTTAAACTCAATGTGGAAGGTTGTAGAAAAGGCCACCTTAATTTTATTGGACCAAGATGTGTTTTTAGGAACTCTTTTGGAGCATGGGATGTTGGGTTTTGTGTTAATCTTGGGCGTGGGGTCATTCTCAACGCTGAAATTTGGGGAATCGTTTTAGGATTACAACTTGCTTAGGATAAAGGGGTTCGGCGCCTTTTGGTGGATTCTGATTTTGCAATTACGATCCAGCTGATGTCACATGGTGCCACTGATAATCATCCTATTGGTGAATTGATTCAAGCTTGTCGTTTAATGTTACTATGTGATTGGAAATGTATATTCGTCATATCCGTCGTGAAATGAGTTTTGTTACGATGAGTTAGCCAACTTGTGCCTCTCTCATCCTTTATGTACAGTCTATTTTGAGTAAGCTCCATCTTTTTGTAAGCAGTTATTATTGTCTAATATGTTGGGAATCTCTTGGCCTCGTGACATTATTTTGCAGTTTCTTTTTTTGTCGGGCTATTAGCTCCTTTGTTTAACCAAAAAAAAGAAAACTTATTTTTATGAACGTACAGTTTGGGTGTGAGGGTAGTTTGCCTAAATTACGTGATTACTATAATATAATTTCTCAACTAAAAGGCAAGTGTTTTCAGTAGTATGTTTTACAAATTATGAGATGAATAAAATAAGAGGAAGAGAGGCATGGATATAAAAGTCAAAACCCCATCTTCTCGGAAAACATCCAACAGTTTCAAAGCTCAAGACTTCAATTTTTAGAATTTGGATTGTACTCACACAGTCAAACTGACCTCAATTTGGCCTTTTGGTTCTTTATTCATTTTTTTACCTCCTTTATATGTACAATTTTTGTTAATAATATTCTTGCACTTGTAAGCAATGGCGTAGCGTGAAATTCAATATGCAGATAAACCTTCAAGTTACACACATATATAATTCAAATTTGCATTACATCTAATTTGAAAATAAAATTAAATTAGAAAGCCTAGTATCTTATGATGGCTTTAGGTTATTCCTTCTTTATTATGTAGTATCTTTGAGATGGCAAAATTTAGTCTAAAAATATTAGAAGATGATTAAAAGTGGCATAAAAAAGGCATAGTCACATAAATACCCCTTAAAACTCAAACTCACTCTCATTTTGTCTCTTTAAACTTATTTTTTCTCACATAGCCCTTACCCCTAGAAGTATATTACCTCTCACTATGTCCCATAAAAAAAATCCATAAAAAATTCATTAAACCTTCTAATGTGGCACAAATGAAAGTTTATTCCTTCGTTGTCTCTTCCTCTTCTTTGACCATGGAAGAGCAGACATGGCTACCATCTCCTCCATCACCTAACCCTCATTCTTTTTCCGTTGCCCACCTTCCTTCTTAGTCCACCATGAGAGAGTTGATGGTATCACCATTTGGTGGCAACCTATTTCTAAAAAAACCTACTTTTTAAAACCCACTTTACAAGATTCCTCTATTGATGAACCCTTTTTCAAGCTCCCACCTTTTTTGTTATCTCTAATCCAATCATACGCCATATAAATAGCTTTGTTCTTCACCCACTTTACAAAATTGCTCCACTTCTCCCATTTGGAACATTTATACTTCATCAATCAGTTCACAATTTTGTCTATTTGATTGAATGGACGAAAATGGGGCATAGTGAGACATGTACTTCTATGTAGTTTTCCTCTTCACTTAGTATTACGGTCTATTGGTATCTACACTAAAGGGGTGTGGGAGTTTGCTAAACCTCACAATGGGCTCACAATAATGTGGTTCAAATTTGCCTATGGCGAGTATTGGGACCTAAAAATATCACACTTCAACCCAACCAAGTCTCAAGGCCCAATTGTTATGCAAAGCCTACATTCAAGCCCAAACACATGCCAAGGCGCAAGATCGATGAGGAATATATTTACCAACATGCCATGCCATGGTGTTTAAGTCGGATATTCACGCCAAGCTCATGCTTATTCATCACTCCAAGCTTCCTTAGCCACAATTCATGCTAAGCCCAAATCACATATTCGGGGCTTGCCAAGTAGATTGTGGTGTGGATGGCTACAGAAGGTTATTAGGCCTACATGGAATTGAGGCATGGAAGACTTTGAGTTGCTTGGAAGCCAAAACATGCAAGCCCATATCCTTTGTATTTCACGCATGCATCATTGAGAGAGAACTAGCCTAGTTTATCCCTTTCCCTAGTAAGCCAACCCCCTTAGTTAGGATTAAACTAGATTCTTTCATTAAATGAATGTTAAGCCTAGCAAGTCAGACATTTAATGTTGACTTTCCCTTCCCAACCTGCACAGATAACAAACACACAAAAGTCGTGAAGCGCGCTACCAGATTTAGCGCATGCGGAAGACTGCCATGGGAAAGCCACGCCTCGGAAGTAGAAATTTGCAGGTCTCAACAGTGCAACTAGTTTACACCAAAATGGAAATAATAGGATAGTTAAGGAGAAAGGAAGGGAATACCAAATCACAAAGGGATATTCCTTTGAAACCTAAAGAATAAGTCTTCACTTACATAAGAAGGGAGAGAAGCCATTAGAAGAGGATTCAGATTAATAGAGATGATGAGATAGAGAAAACATAGTGAGAGATAACCACCCAGGAAGAAGCCTATAAAGTTTCATTTTAGTCCAGAAGCATACTCCAAGTCTCATGCATCAACATTCATGCAACCTTGGCAATTTCTACAAGCCTTCTATCAAACATCTTAACCATTAGAAACCTTGTTAACATCCTAGGAAAGCCCAAAATATGTAGCTATGCATGCTATGCAACCATGCCAACCTTCTCTCTCTCTGTCTTATGTAAATTGATAATCTTCTAGCTTTCACACCACGCTTCACTTAAGCAAGTCATTATCTTGATCTTTCATGCTATTTTCGAGCCGTTGATGTTACCCGGGTATTTTCTAAGACAAGTTAACTCTTTCGAGATATTCCAGGACTTGTTATGAACCTGTACTAAGGGAGACAAGATGACGTTCTCAAAGCCCAGGTCCACCTCGACCTAAAAGTCCCCCAATAGCGAGAATCAAACATGTGATCTCTCACTTACAAATGAAGAGGAATACTAATAGATCGTAATACTAAGTGGCCATTATAGGTAGTTAAGTGAGGAAAATGGCCACTTAGTACTACGATCTAATGGTATTCTTCTTCACTTGTAAGTGAGAGATCTTAGGTTTGATTCTCGCCAAAAGAAAACTTGAACCACATTATTATGACTAGCCCATTGCGAGGCTTATGCCATCTTCAATGGAGATGGCTATAGGACTATAGCCTATAGCCCAAATTTCAGCCCAAAATGCTCCAAAACCCAACCCAACCAGCCTAAGTTTCAGCCCTTTGGCCATTGGGTTAGGCATTGTTAGCCAGCTAGCCCATTTGCTAGGGCTAGTCTGTCAACACCTAACAGCTACTTGACATCAGCTAGCCGTTACTAGCTGACATCATGTAACCCTTGGGCCCTTTTTTTTTTTTTTTATTTTTTTTTTTGAAAGGATGAAATTAAAAAAAAAAAAATTAAAAATCTATTTATTTTTTCCCTATAAATACTTAAGCCATTTCTCACATCCATTTCATCATTTCATACTATCTTATCTTATTTTATTTCAATTCTTCACATTCTATTCACCTCAAACACTCTTTTCATACACACCTCTTTCTTACATCTTCCAATAATCTAAATTTAAAATTTTTAATTTTTTTTTTTCAAATGGCCACATCTTCAACCAAAGGAAATGCTGGGACCCGAAAAGAAGATGAAGCTTTTTGCAAGGCTTATAGATGGGTCTCATAATATAGTATAAAGGGTATTTCATAACCAAGTGAAGGCATTTGGACTCGTACGTCCAAAAAGCACTATGAGTTCTATAAAGGCACCACCCAACCGAATCCCATAAGTTCTTCATGATGGAAAAAATAACTTCATCCAAGGTTGAACAAATGGCATATAATGGCTGAAGGGAGACATGCAAGAGGAGCCAACCTATACGACGAAGTAAGTGATTTCACAAGTTCTTTTAAATATTTAATTATATTACATTTAATTCCATAAATTATTTTTTTTTATTTTTGTAAATATTTTTTCTAGGAACGCCAAGCGGAGCAATGTATGTGGATGACATGAAAAGAAGCCTTTATTCATCAAGGTTGTTGGGAAATTTGTAAATGGTGGGCGTTAAGATCCACCTCAAGAAAATTTTGGTTCTACACCGGTGATTGGATTCCAGTAATACAGTTGGGGATGAAGAAGTATCTCCTGTCATAGAAGAAAATATGTCTCTAGTCAATATTCCATACCTAGGATTATGGGACGAAACAAGGCTAGAAAATTGAAGGAAATAAGGAAAATGAGGAGTTAGCCTTTCGAGAGGAAATGACATCCTCATTACGATTTATAGTGGAGTAAAATGTCATTGCCATGGAAGAAAATAAGTGGAGGCACAGAATGGGCAAAACAAATACAAGAAGAGATGGATGATAGGAACATGGAAAAGGACACCACGAATTATATTCCAATGGGTAAGGCATATTTTGAAAGGAAAAAGAGGGAAATTATGGCCCGACGGGAGTTGTTTTCAACATTCAACTATACTTTTACAATGGCAGATGAAGATCATTATTTTAGTACTCTTTAATAACTAAGTTATAACCTTTAATATCTAAGTTGTTGTAGTTTTACTATTTAAGTTGTTGTAGTCTTTAATACTTAAGTTGTTGTAGTTTTAATATTTAAGATGTTGTAATCTTTAGTATTTAAGTTGTTGTAGTTTTAATATTTAAGATGTTGTATTTCAATTAAGTTGTGATCTTTGAATTAATGTCTAAGTTGTTAACCAATAAGTTAGAGAACAAACTTAATTCAATTGTTGAATTAATGTCTAAGTTGCTGTAGTTTTAATATGTAAATTAATTCAATTAACCAATAAGTTAAAGAACAAACTTAAAAATAATAAGTTATTGAGAAGCTAAAATATAGTCATTTTGGTTGGATATGGTAAATAAATATAGTCTCACATTGTTTATTTAAAAATAATTTTTTGTAGGACTATAATTCTGGACGGGGCTATATTTAGTTTTTTCGGTTGGAGATGACCTTAACCCACTCCACCACTCCCTTAGAGTAAATAATATCGTTTATTAAAAAAAATGAGGAAAATGAGTTTAAAAGGGTAAATTCATAAGTTCAAAAATTAAAAAAAGAAAAAAACAAAGAAGAAGGAGTGGGTCTATTGGACTCTACGATCCTTGATCCACCAATTGATTGATGTCGCTCAAACCCATCTAAGTTGAGCCCATAAAACAAAGAAAAAGGCCCATCCAAGCCAACCATATTTATGGCGGGAAAATTATCACATCTTCGCGCCAAAATCCTACCCGCCAAACAAAGCAAACACTCTTTGCTGCCCAAACTCAACCTTCCAAACCCCAACGCTCTCCCCCCCTCTCTCTGGCCATGGCTTCCGATTCTTCTCCGGCGGACTTCAACAATGGTAAGCTCCTTCCTTCTTCTCTATTTCTCTCGAAATTCGGTTGTTTTCATGTGTCCGTAAATCTCAAATTCATTTTCTTTTTTCTTTTTCCTTTTTTTTTTTTTTAAATTTATATTTTGATGTCAAATTTCAACAGGGCCTTCTTCTCCTGATGACTTCTTATCGAGCCCAATCGGCAACACCTTCTCATCTCCGGTGGACACCACCCACCGCAGTCGGCGTCGATCCATTACTCCCTTGGAATTTGACACCCCGCGGGCGCAGCGGTCCCGGTTCGCCGCATCCGAAACAACACCAACGGGCACACGCAGCACCAACGGCCATAGTGCTGGCGCTGCCCCGACGCCCTCCTCCACTGACGGTGATGTTCCACCATCTTCTGAAGGCGGCGATGGGTACGGTGTGGACGAGGACCGACCCACATTTGTCTGGGGCACGAACATCAGCGTGAACGACGTTAAGGTGGCGATTGTTAGGTTTTTAAAGAATTTTCGGGATGAGTCGCAGTGGAATACGGAGAGTGAGTACCTTACAGAAGGGAAGTACATTGAGGCCATCAAGAGAGTTATTGAGATGGAAGATGATTCGCTTGATGTTGATGCACGCAATGTGTTTGATTATGATTCCGACTTGTATGCGAAGATGGTCAGGTACCCACTCGAGGTTCTTGCGATTTTCGATATTGTTTTGATGGAAATGCTGCCCATCATAAACCCGTTGTTCGAAAAGCACATCCAAACTCGGATTTATAATCTCAAAACATCCACCTCGATGAGAAATCTCAACCCATCTGGTTAGTTTTCAACAACTGCTTGTGTTTGCAATCCAATTTTCTCTTTTTGCTTTTGGGTTTTTGTTTGTTGCTGATCAATGTAATGTGTGTATGGAAATATGGACTGACTTGAGTATATGTATTACTAGACATTGAGAGGATGGTTTCGTTGAAGGGAATGATTATTCGGTCTAGTTCAATAATACCTGAGATAAGGGAAGCAATATTTAGATGCCTTGTGTGTGGCTACTACTCCGACCCACTTCCTGTAGAGAAAGGTAACCTTGTTCAGATCACATGTTTATTTGCTTAGATTTGATTTAGATTGATTTCTCTATTGTATGCTGAATTTTTGAGTGCAATCAGGGCGAATATCGGAGCCTACAATATGTTTGAAGGAAGAGTGTCAAGCCAGGAATTCCATGACACTGGTTCACAATCGATGCAGGTAATCTAGGGCGACTATCTTTCGTTAAGTTGTTTGAATGTTTGTTCTGCGTAATTTCACCTTTTGCATCTCCAGGTGCCTCCTTTCTTTTTGCAGTTTTTGTTAAACAACCAATGCACTTTAGATATATTTGATTTTATAGTTTTAATGGAACATGGACTCCTATATAAAAATGGGATTTTGAATGCTAACAAATAAAAGATTGACATGAAATAAAAATTTCAAGAGACACAATTGTTTTTAAACTGAAGCAAAGTTCTAAAGATTGTGTTAGTCATGCTTGTGGCTGAAATGGGCAAAAATCAAATCTAAAGCCTTTGTCCTATACGTTTAGACTTCGGAACAAGTCAGTTTAGAAAACATTACGACTATATTCTATAAAATACAAATGAAAGGCGAGATAATGTGGAACAATACTTGTGAAATAAACTGATTTGAGAAAGTGATCTTTACAGTTTGAAGTTAGAGTTTTACAAAGAAATCACTTTAATGGGACCTACTTTTTCAATCAGATTTACAGATAAACAGATTGTGAGGCTCCAGGAGACTCCTGATGAGATCCCTGAAGGAGGGACACCACATACAGTGAGTTTGTTGATGCATGACAAACTGGTTGATGCTGGAAAGCCAGGAGACAGAATTGAAGTAAGTCCATATTGTACCCCTTTGTGTGACCCTAAGATACCTATTATATTTCTTTATCTTGATTGTGTTCCTTGCCAATAGGTTACTGGGATATACAGGGCAATGACTGTTAGAGTTGGACCAACACAGAGAACTGTAAAATCATTGTTCAAGGCACATTTCTATCTTCTTTTTTTTCTATGAAATTTCAAGATCTTCACATTAAGGTGGTCTGGACATAAATTTCCTCTTCATTTGATTGCAGACTTACATTGATTGTCTGCATATAAAGAAATCTGATAAGTCAAGAATGCTGGCGGAGGATCAAGTGGAAGTTGACACTTCATTGGTTGGAAACTCAGAAGAGATTCTTTTTGATGAAAAAAAGGTAATCAATGTATACTTTCACTTGCATTCGCATCAGACTTTGCTTGTATTGTCTGTATCAATAATATCCGTGCTGAAATTTCAGGTGGAACAATTGAAAGAGTTGGCAAAACAGCCAGATATATATGATCGATTAACAAGGTCTTTAGCACCAAACATCTGGGAATTAGATGACGTTAAAAAAGGCCTTCTTTGCCAGGTGCTTTAAATGCTTAAACTTTTTATTCTGAGTAGTTTTGTTGGTCATTTAAAAAAAAAAAAGGTTTTCTGTTTCATTATTTTTCAAAATTGATTCTTATTTTAAATGGCCTAAATGCAGCTTTTTGGTGGGAACGCTTTGAAGCTACCATCTGGTGCTCGCTTCCGTGGTGATATTAATATTCTTCTTGTTGGTGATCCTGGAACCAGCAAGTCCCAGCTGCTCCAGTACATACATAAACTAGCTCCTCGCGGAATATACACTAGTGGAAGAGGGAGTTCCGCTGTTGGATTGACTGCTTATGTTGCGAAAGATCCTGAAACAGGGGAAACCGTATGTTTTTGTTTATAAAAAAAAACTTTATCTTATGGTATTTCATGAAAACACATGAAGTTAAGTGGAATCATTTTATGACTCTTCAGGTTTTAGAGAGTGGGGCCTTAGTTTTGAGCGATAGAGGCATTTGTTGCATTGACGAATTTGACAAAATGTCTGATAGTGCAAGGAGCATGCTACATGAGGTAGGTTATTTTTTTCACTTTTTTCTCAAATATGTGGGAGGAATGTGCAATTTTTGAAATGCTTTTAAACTTCTCTTTTCATTTAAGTTTGGACATTTTGTCTTCAAAATCATGTCGAGTGATATGTGAAGATCCAGATTATATGCTTTCAAGTTTAATATGAGAGTTTGTAGATTCAAATTATATGCTTTAAAGTTGGACATTTTAATTTCATTTTTTGGCTAATCAGAGACACAAGAACAGTATGTCAGTATGCTAAGTGGCATTAAGTATACTACTCAGTATATTATCAGGGACTGCATTCTAGTATTCCTTTGTGTGCAATGCAACTAATTTCCCATTGATGTGGCTTTATTTCTAAATATACTCATACTCCTCCAGGTGATGGAACAGCAAACTGTTTCAATAGCTAAGGCAGGAATTATTGCTTCCCTTAATGCTAGGACTTCAGTCTTGGCTTGTGCAAATCCAAGTGGTTCACGCTATAACCCTCGCTTATCAGTAATTGACAACATACACCTTCCTCCTACCTTATTATCCAGGTGAGAAGATACACATGACATGCTTCTAGAACATTAAAAGGGTCTAAACTACGGCTTAATGATGGTTTTACCTACATTCGTCTAATTTAAAGACATTGTTTGTGAAGAATGTCAAACTGGTTTTTTCTTGCATAATTGGTGAAAGTTATCTATTGTGGAATATTGTTGTTAACTTTTTGGTGTAAATAATGTCAAACTTCTACTTGAAAAAAGAATGTCAAACTTGTTTTCTTGGATAGTTTCTGCAAAGTCTTTATTGTTTATGATTTTGAGTTGCTCCTCTGATCATTAGTTTTTCTCAGGTTCGATCTGATCTACTTACTCCTTGACAAGGCAGATGAGCATACAGACAGACGCCTTGCAAAGCATATTGTTGCATTACACTTTGAGAATCCTGAGGTCTGGTGAATTATGAATTCTCTCATCCTAGTGCTATATTTTTTTGGTAAATATTTAAGAACTAATTTTAGCACATATCTTGTTTACTCCATATCTCCAATTGCAGAGTGTACAGCAGGATGTCTTAGACATTGCTACGTTGACCGCATATGTGGGCTATGCCCGAAAGCATATTCACCCACAATTGTCTGATGAGGCTGCTGAAGAGTTGACTAGAGGTTATGTTGAGTTGAGGAGGAGAGGAAATTTTCCAGGCAGTAGCAAAAAGGTAAATTTACATCAATCTTAGTACAAGGTACACTTCATATATATTCTAGGTCCAGAAATTGTAGAAGAATGTTCACATAATATATAGTTATGCACTTTTGTGACAATATTTTCAAATGACGTATCATTTTTCCCCATCAAGTGAAGATTCATTTTGAGATTTCTTTAATTCATCTCTTTCTTTGGTGCAAAATTTTTTTTCTCTTTATTTGCAGAATACATTGGTTGGTGCTTTTGACCTAGATCTCCAAATAAATTTGTCATTTCTTGCATCAATCAATGTGGTTTTATTTTCTTTAAATAAAAGGTCAAAAAGCTGGGATGTCTATATCATATTCAATTAACTGATTATTTTGACAGGTGATAACAGCAACACCCAGGCAGATTGAGAGTTTGATACGACTTAGTGAAGCTCTAGCTCGCATCCGTTTCTCAGAATCGGTTAGCAAAGACTGCATTGTATCTTAGCAGTTCACATATATTTATCTGGAATAAAATCAATAAAATTATGGCCCGATGCATGCAGGTTGAGAAGCATGATGTTATTGAGGCATTTCGGCTTCTGGAAGTTGCAATGCAGCAATCGGCAACTGACCACTCCACAGGTATTTACAGCATTTGTGTCCACTTTTTTCTTAATTCTACTTTTCCTGAAGACAAACACAGCTTAACATCATGTTTTACTTGTGCTTTGTTCTTAAGGAACGATCGACATGGATCTTATCACCACTGGAATTTCAGCAAGTGAAAGAATGAGACGAGAAAGTCTGGTATCATCAGCTCGTAACATAATTATGGAAAAGATACAACTTGGGGGACCCTCAATGCGCTTGTTAGAGGTGTGCTTTATTTACAAGATGTACAAACTAGACTCAGATAACTATCTTATAAATAACATCTTAATGTGTTTAATATGTCCTGCAGCTGCTGGAGGAGCTGAAGCAGCAGAGTTCTGGCAGTGAACTCCACCTCAACGATGTAAGTATATTCCTCTCTCTCTCTCTCTCTCTCTCTCTCTCTCTCTCTTTCACTCATACAAACACAGAATTAGCATGCTGATGGCTATGCATTTGTTGGCATCTCAGCTGAGGACTGCAATTACGACACTAGCAAGTGAGGGATTTGTGGCTTTTGTTCACGGTGACAGTGTCAAAAGAATATGATGAGAGAGGAGACAGAGAAAGAAGAAATGAGTGACTTGACATTGGTTTTTTTAGTTGCCACAGTTAAGTGGGACCTTAAAACAACTCGAGATGTTCCAGGGTTGTTTTTGCAGGTGATTATTGTGCGTGTAAATTATTTTTGTAGCCAGTTTTTGTTGGTTGGTCAAGTGGTTTAGTTGAGCTAACTACCCCATCAATATAACTCGTTCATGACAAGTGCTTGATTGTTACAGAATTTGTCTTATCGCCAATTAGCTCGTGGTAGTTGTCTTCACGTATTTGGTTAAAGTCTCGTGTTCACAAGCTGTGACAGTTGCTAGGTTCTTGAGAACAGAAGCAAGAAGAGAAGGCTTAAATCGATATTTCGCTGACTCCAAATGGCTTACACAACCACTTGAAGGCCAAACTTTTTAATAACCTTTAAGAAGTTTCCTTTCCATGAAGTAGCAGCCAAGCGATGAGGCCAATCCAACATTGGCATCCACGAAGGCAATCAGCTGCCAATTTCATTTGGTAGATGAATTCACTAATGAATCCAAAGACCACTTAATGAAATGTCATTTGGTACTACGGTCTAATCGTATTCTTCTTTGCTTGTAAGCGAGAAGTCTTGGGTTCGATTCTTGTGCAAAGATGAATTTGAACTATATTATTTTTAGCTCATTGTGAGGTTTAGTTCAATCCCCCAGCTCTTTAATATAGATAATATTGTTTGTTTAAAAAAATAAAAAAATAAAAAGAAAAGAAAAGACAAACTTAATGAACTAATATGTTGTCTTTATTTGATTAGTTCCATAAAACATAAAAAAATATATAAAAAAATGGTTGTTTTGAATAAGCTCACGTGATTGCTGTCTTTGACAGCCATATTATTTATTTTTCTTGGCGTTTCTTAATTAAGATTTTGAATTGAAATTAGGAACAAATATTGGGCGGCAGGACAATTTTTAATTGTTCTTTCCCCATCTCGATGGAATCTATGATGTGTTAAGTGATTGAGAAGTTTTTACTTCATTAAAAAAGAACCAAAATGTGGGAGCGTATTTTTATTCCGACGTGAATTGACGAAAATCTACATACATAAAAAAAAAAGACAAACGAAGTTAGACTAACTCTAATGCGACGTTAGTTAGGGCTCCTAGCTTTTTGGGATGGAAGTAACCCAAAGAGGTGTAGCTTGCAGTTGCCTAAATAATATTGTTCTTCAAAATCAAATAGCAAATGGATCGACAAGGTGGAATAGGAAAACAATCTTCAAAGTTGAATGGGAAAGCAATCTTCTTCTTTGATGTCCAAGTTGGCTTGAGAGATTTATGTCCTTTGGGATTCCAACAATGAATGTGATATTGTTGCTTCATTCATTGTATAAACAAATAATAAAAATGATGAAAATTATTCATTAATAACTAATAATAGATTTGGGAATCCACATCGAGCCATATAAGAATTGATATTTCGGTTGGAAAATACTAATGGTACTATTATTAAGGATGTGAACTTTTTGACTCCCTTTGAACATGCTCTAAGATTATCTCTAACTATTGGGTTGAAACTTAAAATTTAGGTTTTAAACTAACTCAATCATTTTCCAATGGTTGTGCCTAAAATAAGTTTTGGGTTAAAATCTAAAATTTGGAGAAATTTAACCCAGAATTTAGGCCAGGGTTAAAAGACTGGCCCACAAGAATGACACACCCCGACCGAGATCGGAGCGTGCTAGCCGTCACACGAAGGTGACGTAGCCATGTGCACGTGCGGAAGCTAATAAGGTAATAATATAAAAGTACGAATAATTAAAACTAGCATACAAGGTACTACCATAAGTGCTAGTAAGTGAGATACAAATTCAGAGCAGGTCTAAAGCAGTCCAAACAAAAACGACAACAGTAGTACGCCCGAAGGCGACCCTACAATAGGGAGTGTCTGTCAGAACGCCGGAGAGCCCTCAAAGGAAACCACCGCAACGGCTAAGCAACTAGAACCTGGAGGGGCGCAAAACAAAAGCGTGAGTGGGCAAAAACAAAGCTCTTTGAAAACCATTTAGCAAAATACATTCTAACCCCTCGCCGTAAAACCTGTATACTTCCCAGAAAATAACATATGTACGTATGTATAGATATGCCCAATATGCTCAAGGGTATGCCAAACATGCTCAAGATATGTCATGCCAAAGCCATAATATGAATGCAAGTGCCCAGGTATAAATCATATCAACGTCATAACATCTGGCAGCCGGAGTCACCTAACGTGACCTGTACGGCTGCATCTAGAGCTCGAATCTCAACTCTATAACTGAACCTGCCCACGAGTCGGAACCACCTAAAGTGGTCTGTACGACAGGCCTGGGTGTAATGCATATGTACGCTCTAGTGCTACGATCACGTGAGGACTGTGCGAATAATCGCGAGTCACCTACGAGTCGGAACCACCTAAAGTGGTCTGTACGACATGCCTATGCACCTAACTTGGATCCAAGCTGAGCGTGTGGTGCGGGAGGTGAACATCACGTGAAGGACTGTGCCCTACTCTGGACGGGAGCACTAACACCGAGGGTGCAGGTTATGAGCTCTCTAAGCATCTTTAACCACTACTGAATTGTAAACATGCATACCACTTACCTGGCACTTACCTGTGCATCCACAGCACCCAATATGCATATATATATGTATGCCACTACTAATGCGTGCAATGATGCATAACGATAACAATAACATGCATGGCATAAGGCAAATAACCCTTTTAAATCAATTTCTGGGGATATAAATGTATATAGGTATATACGGAAAACAAAAGCCCACTCACTGGTATGTAGAAGGGTCGTAGCCCCCCTGTCTCGCGTGTGCACGCTCGTCCTCGGGGTACGTGTCACCTAAATGCGAAACAACTATAAAAACGTTAACTTTAAAGCACATAACTAACTTCTCGTAATAACTTCTCATACATTGCTCAAAATGGACAAATGAATATACCAACGTGCTCTACACAACCTCAGGATCACAACCATATTTTTAAAATAATTTTTCTCCGCCGCACGGGCCGGCCAAGGCACGGACCTACGTGCCCCCCACGCGCGGCCACGTGCCATGCACACTGACAGTGTCAACAGACGCCGTCAGGAATATTCCGTTAAACTGACGGAATATTCCGTTAAACCTAACTGACGCCGTCACTGCCGTTAGGAATATTCCGTTAAACCTAACAGAATATTCCCCTTTCTTCTCCGGCTTACCCTCGCCGGACTCCGGTCGCCGGAAAACTGGGAAAAGTTTAAACTCACTATTCTCCTTCGTTTCTCAACCATTTTCTATGATTCTTGGACCAAAAGAAAGCCCTAAACTAGTAGAATCACGTTGGACCACTTTTAAAAGCTAACAATTACGCGATCATACCTGTCTCAAACTCGAAACTCGGCCAACTTCGAACCAGGCCTTCCCGACGTCCAATTTTGTCCAACGAGCTACTCCGAGGCTCCTTGGGACACCACCAAGCTACCTACGAGCTTAGAAATCCCAAAAACTCAATGTATAAATTTTGCATGAACAGTACAAAAATCAGAGCTTGTGAATTCGACGTGAAAACGTTGAGGTTCCTACCTGAAAATGATATATTCGTGCTCCCCTCGACCTCACGATCACGACTGCACCCTTGGTTTCCTCGATCTGCTACGGTATAATGGTCCTTGGTGTGTGTCCGTACGTTTACAGTGGAAGTGGGAGCTCGGGGGAGAGAGAGAGAGGCACGGGAGAGAGAGAGACAGAGGGAAAGGGAAGGACAGAGAGTGTGCAGGTGTGTGTGTGTGGCCCAACACATGCCACAACACACAAAACAACCCCACAACGTGACGAAAACACACTAGGGGCAAAATTGTAATTTCACGCGTACGTTTTTAATAATCCCGGGACGGGATGTCACAAGAAAGTTTAGCCTAAATTCAAATCAACGTCCCATAATTAAATCCAACGGCTAAAACAATTAAAAATAGGGGAAACTTAATATGAGTCCAATTTTATGAGCCATTATTAGTTATAGTCCAATTTTATTTTAAATTTTAGGTTAGGTCCAGTGATTTATTATCCACTTAAGCTTATTTGTATTTTCTTGCCAAATTTACCCTCAAATTGACTAATTAAGTAATTACTGTTTTTTTAATTTGTTATTAATGTTAATCTTATCCTTAATTATAGGGTTAGGGATTGAAATCTCTTTTTTTCTTCTCATTTCCCCAACTGTTAATTTCTCTTTTCTTGTTTCAATTCTCTTTTCTTGTTTCTCCCTCACAATATATTTCTCTTCCTGTGTTATTTTGCTGAGTAATCCTCTTCCATAATATTCATCTTCTCCTCCTCTTCTATAAAAATGATCAATGTACATTTGATTGGTTAAAAAAAAAAAAAAATTGCATTAGTGTTTTGGATTCTTGGTCTTTTTTTTTTTTTTTTTTTGCTTCTTTTTCCTTTATATATATATATTTTTTTTAATTTTGAAGTTCTATCGAATTAGCATTTTCTCTAGTGTTTCCTCCCTCAATATCATTTTTCTTCCCGATTTTTTTTGGTTTTATCTACCTATATCACTTGTCCTTTTTTTATATTTTTTATATTATAATGCACATGTATCATGAATAATTGTATTTATCTACCTATATATATTATATATTTTGTTGATAATTTAAGATTAACTGTGTTTATCTACCTGTACCATAGGATTTTTTTTATAATACTCTATCCATATTAGAGATTAATTGCATATGTATCATATGTTTTTTTGTTTGTAAATTAACTACATGCATCGCAATTTGATTGCATTGCCTACCTGCATCACAGATTAGTTGCATTATCTACTTACACCATAGTTTAATTAGATATTATTTAAATATATCTTCATGACATATTTTGTATTTATGTACCTATATCAATAGGTTTTTTCTTTTTGTAATCTACTTTTATCAAGAATGTATATCATAGTAGATTTTGTTGTTGATAAACATGCCATGAATTTTAATTTTAATTTTTTTTCCTTGGATATTGAATAGATTAAAGGCTTTAATGATTCAAAATTTGGATAAATCAAGAAATTTAAATATATTTTCATTGAGATTATAAAAGGGCAAAATAGACATAAAAAGATCAGTTGAACCTAAATTGATAAGGCACATGGAATTGGAGTCAATTGGAAAGTAGCTCAATTTTTTGAACTCGGATCTAAATGCCCCTTAAAAATATTATTTAAATTAAAATTCATCCAAGAATTCTATAAATAAAATTTCATAAGGTCAGTTTAGTGAAATTTTCAACTTTTCTCAAATTTTAAATATTTTAGATTAAAATGGTTCTTAAAAAATTTAGGTTTGGATGCTGTTAATATAACAAGCCAAATAAGAATTGGCAAGTGACGCAAGTGACTCTTTACCATAGCAGCGAAAAGGCGTTGACCTATTGTATAACGGTGTAGATTCAAACATCGTCAGTAAGTAATCTAACAAAATCTATTGTTGAAAAAAAAAAAAAAAAAGTACTGAAAAGCGACAAAAAGTTGCAAAAGCTCAAGAAACTTCCTACAAAACCCTTCCCAACAGTAAAAGTTAAAAAAGAGGGAGAGAGGACCTGGTGACGTGGGAGATCCTTTTGTGGCGCAGCGCGAAGGGGAGAGAGAGGGAGAGAAACCAAAGCAATCAGCAAAGTGAATTATTATTTTTCTCTTCCATCTCTCTCTCTGTTTTTCCGACTGTCTGCAGTCGCACGTTTACACCTACACGGACACAGAACACACCATCGAGAGAGAGGAAAGAGAAGAGAGAGAGAGAGAGAGAGAGAGAATGGGAGAGTGCTGTCCTCCGATGGATCTGTTCAGGTCGGAGCCCATGCAGCTCGTCCAGATCATCATCCCCATTGAGTCCGCTCACCTCACCGTCTCTTATCTCGGCGACCTCGGCCTCCTCCAGTTCAAAGACGTACGCCTTTTACTCTCTCTCTCGCTGATTCCCATTTTTCTGTTTCAATTATGGTTTCTTCTTCTTTTTCGATTGGTTTTTTTGCTGCGGAGAAACAGTAAAAACCCTAACTTGGCACTGTTTCCGATTGGAATTGTTCAGTGGTTTGGATTCGATTTGCGGAAGTGCGTTTCTTTTGCGAATTTGGGGTTTTGTTTTTATGTATGAGATTGAATTGCCTGGTTAGTGAGTGGTGTTTGATTCTTTAGATTTTAAGGAGCTCAATTAATCTGCAAATTGAGGTGGTGATCGATTGGTTACCAATTACATAATTTGGTCTCCCGAGAAAGGACAATTGATTATCGGAGCATTTAGCTTCGCAAGCGCCTAATACGCGACCATGGCACTGTCAGATTTTGGTGTCTAGGAAATTTGTAGCGCCATTAAAATGGACATGTTGTTTACTAAATATAGCTAAAGAGCTTCAAATAGCAGACTAACACAAGTCACGAGTCATAAATCAAATTAGAAAGATATAAGTAGCGGGAGCAACTAAAAGCAGCGGGTCGAAACTTTTGGTATTATTTTGCTCACCATAGAGTGGTAGTGTAGTGTATGGGTGGGTGGTGAACATGGTAGCTCTCTATTGAGGGATTGATCAGTAAAAGTTATGATTGCGGTGGTGAGTTGAGATTTATTCAGATCTCTTTCGTCTAAGCTATAGGAAAATTATATGTATGGAAACAAGAAGCAAGTTATTTCATGATTTCTATTCCAGAATGTACAATGTTCTGTTTAAGATTAAAGAACTGAAGTTGAAGGTGAACTGTAAAAAGGTAGATATCATGCTAAAACGAAGAAAAGATTTACGGGTAAGCGGATTAGAAAATAAATGAGGATCACCCAAGGGCTTCACCTATCCTATAATTGATGGAGGTTTGAATACTTTTTACTCTGTTAATAACTCTTACAAAATTGTTGAGAACTAATGTTCGAAATTGGGTGACCTGATGATCTTGATGCTGCACAACTTGCAATCATGTTGAAGCAATATGCTAGCTCTGTTGGTGGTCATCCTTAATCTAGTCACTGTTGTGCTGCTTTCATAATTTTTTTGAAGTTTTTTTTGTTACTAATGTTTTTATGAATCACTCTTCCAGCTCAATTCAGATAAGAGCCCATTTCAAAGGACATATGCTGCTCAGGTGTGTTTATGTTTCTTAGCTTGCTGACCAGCGGCATGTTTATTCATTTTGTTTGGTTGTGGATATGATACTTCTCCTAAAAAAACCGTCTCATCAAAATTGAGTTATTAAGGATTAGCAGGAAAAGGAGGGAAAGCCTATAGTTTAAATTGCTTTCCAATAGTTTATGTTGTCTTAGAGGTTTTCCAATTTTGACCCATACCTTTAGAGCTGTACTTATGATTAGTTGTCCTTGTGAACTGTTCTAGGTTGTTGCCAAACAAAGAAGAGTCATGTAATTTTTACTGGCTATCTTGATTGTAAGATGGATACAGAATATCTCATCTATGCTCTTCATAATTGTTTAAGTACGTAAATATTATGTCTTCAAATGAGTATTTGGTTTGTAAATTTACTATTTCATTTTTCTATGAAGATTAAAAGAAGTGCTGAGATGGCACGCAAATTACGTTTCTTTAAGGAGCAAATGTCAAGGGCAGATTTACCTCCTTCAAAGTCTGCAAGACAAGTTGACGTCAATGTGGATGACCTTGAGGTATAATAAGGTGTTTGGTGTATAGCTAAAGATGTTTAGTATTGCATTTTCTAACAAATTCACTTTTGTGTGTATGCTAGGTGAAACTTGGTGAACTTGAGGCAGAGCTGATTGAAATAAATTCGAATGATGAAAAGTTGCAACGTTCATATAATGAACTCTTAGAATATAAGCTTGTTCTGGAAAAGGTAATGACCCTTTTTTGTTTTCGTCCCCAAAAATGATCTTAGCATCTCTATGACCATGCAGTATGCATTATTAGGTATCAGATCATATACTATCCTCTGATTACACTAAGCTCATAAGTATTATTAATATCATTCATGGGAATCTATCGTGAAGGAAAGGGTAAAAAATAGTATGATGAGCTTTTGTTTTTGCACAAGGAGAAAAGGGATATAATTATCCATATTGTTTTTTGAACCATTGATAGAAATGGATTATGCAGTTCAAGCAATGAAAAGTATCTTTAGTAATATTGTAATTCCTTGTTGCTTGAAGATTCTAACTTATTGGAACAATTTTTTTATAAGTAACATAAGTTTCCAAGACAGTTCTATCCGTGTACAAAGGCTGTATGCGTGTAATACTGAAAATGAAAAGAAAACAGAAACTGTGCGGAAGATTAAAAAGAGGTTTGAGGAGTTTTATTCATTCAGATAGCTACTACACAAGCTTAGATCTTTGTGATGCAAAGTTTTTCACTTTGGAACACTCTAATTTTTCTCTACAACCACAAAGACCAACAAAAAAAAAAAAAAAGGTAAGTGCCTAAGAGCTGTAGTTGACCTTTTAAAAAACCTGCCATGCCACCCCAAAACAAGGCTGCAGACTGTCTCAGGAAGCAGCCAGTATACCCCAAATAAAGACGGGAAAAACTCCAAATTTCTCAAGCCACAGAGCACTTAAAAAAGATGTTGGATTCATTTTTGCTCCGTTGCACTTGCACATACAAAGATAGTCTATTAAAGTAGCTCCCTTACCTATGGAGATTAAATGTTGCATTTTTCATATCTTCTCTAAGCAACTGTTCAATCTAGTAAGCAGGAATCGGATAGAGATTTATTCGAATTTTTTTTTCTTCAAATAAATACGTAGAAGATATTAAAACAGAAAGGACTTGAAAACTGAAATTCAGCTAACAGCTGGAGTGACCATCCAAATTACCTTAAATAGGCATAAGCAAAAGCTCTGGTTAGATTATCGAGATTAAAGGTTCATGCAAGCATCATAAGATTACACATATAGTAATACAGGTGATTTCATTAAATGAGCTGAAGTGGTAAAATATGTTTGTCTACCCTTATGTGACGTATAAACTTAATTAGTTCAGAGAGTTCTGAATCTTGGATTCTCATTGGACGTTTTCTAATATCACTAACAGAGAAGCAATTATCAATTTGATCTGCCGATGAACTAGAAGTTGGATAGAGTTTACTCATTTGGTCTCGTGTCTCTCTTTTGAAGTTTAGTTTACTTTAATAAGCTCTTATGTGACTGAAAAATCTCTTCCTTTCAGGCTGGTGAATTTTTTCACTCAGCTCAAAGCAGTGCCGTGTCGCAGCAGACAGAAAATGAATCCCGTGATATCAGTGATGAATCCCTGGACACGCCTTTATTATTGGAGCAAGTACAGATTTCAATCTTGGATTTTTACTGTATTTTGATTAACCACAGTCCTCTTCCTGTTGCTGAACCCAATTCTTTTTGTTTGGCTGTTGTGAAGGAAACATCAACGGATCCATCAAAGCAAGTTAAGTTGGGATTTCTCACTGGTCTTGTTCCTAGGGAAAAATGTTTGGCATTTGAGAGGATTCTATTTCGAGCTACTAGGGGTAACGTTTTTCTGAGGCAGACTGTTGTTGAGAATCCCGTGACTGACCCTGTCTCAGGAGAGAAGGTATTGGCATGTCATTTCCTGCATTTTTATGTTCTTGGAAAGATGAGAGGAAGTTGCTTTTGCTCTTGTGGTATCTTTTCCTCTTTATAATTTAAGGTCACAAAAAATGATGGACTAGAAGCCCATCAAAACTGATAAGATGAATAACAGTAAACTGGATATGTTTCAACAAAGAAGTCCAATAAATAGGTTAGTTATTTAACAACCTCCACCTCTTCCATTACATGTTAAAAAGTTACACCTATGGTTTTTAACCAAACAGTCCATAAGGATCTTGGGGGTGCAGGAATTGTGGGGGAGAGGTTGGCCTGTTTGGATCTTCTTTAAGAATGGCTATTACTGCATTCAAATAACCAAAAGCACTCTGACAATGTTCAGCAAAAATGTTAGAAGTGCTTATAGGTTGTGAAAGATCTTGGATTTTGTTAAAAATCTCGATGTGCTTCTTCCAGAAGAAGCACTTATGAGCTTAAATGCTATGCAAACCTTGTATGAATACTAGAGAAATGGATAATTTATTTTATAATATGGAACTGTTAGTTTGGCCATCTGGTTTTTCGTTGTTATTGCACACTTTGTCTTTGACTATGAATGATGATCTACATGCAGGTTGAGAAAAATGTTTTTGTGGTATTCTACTCTGGAGAAAGAGCAAAGAGCAAAATCCTTAAAATATGTGATGCCTTTGGAGCTAATCGATACTCTTTCCCTGAGGACCTAGGTAGACAATCTCAGATGATTACTGAGGTATGTATATTTTCTTTGTTTATAGCTTCTTTTTTTTCTTCTCTATCATTTATCGTGTTTCATGTCCATAGAAGTAAAACAAATAAAAAAAAACTGTAGCCATTTGCAGTTTTGTTCGTTCATGGTATCATTTTTTTTTCCAGCATGAAGTAATTCCAATGTTAATATCAATCATACTTAAACTATTTATTTGTATAATCCCCGTGCTTAAGTGAAAATCCAAGCTTAAGTAGAAATCCAAGTTAGCCTTTTGTAGTCGTTAGCAGTCCGTCCATATTCTAGGGTGCTGATCATCTACATGTTGTGAAGTTACCTGCCGGGCCTTGATTTCCATTGATCCCATTTTGACGATGTTGGTTTTTTTTTTTCTCACTGACAATATTTAATCCTCAACTTCAGGTTTCGGGAAGACTTTCAGAGCTAAAGACTACCATAGATGTTGGAGTGTTGCTTCGGGGACGTTTGCTACAGACTATTGGCGAGCATTTTGAGCAGTGGAACCTTTTGGTAGGTTTGGAATTATTTTATTTAATGACGTTCATTCATTATATATGGGGAGATATGACTAAGACTAACTCAAAACATATGGTGTTTGAGTGTATTGCCAATGCCAAGCTATTTACAACGTTTCTTTGTACTTATGAAGGTGAGGAAGGAGAAATCCATATACCACCATCTTAACATGCTCAGCCTTGATGTAACAAAAAAATGTCTTGTGGCTGAAGGGTGGAGTCCTGTTTTTGCATCAAAACAGGTATCCTTTATTACAGACATTTCTCCATAGGATGATGAATCATTTTATACCCAGTTCGAATCGGAAGTTGTGAACACCAAACAGTGATGTACAGTAGTACAAGTCAAATATGTTATTGACTTTCTTTGTTTCAATGTGCCTTTGCAGATCCAGGATGCATTGCAGCGGGCAGCATTTGACTCTAACTCACAAGTTGGAGCTATTTTCCAGGTTTTGCATACTAAGGAGGCACCACCTACCTATTTCCGTTCAAACAAATTCACTTCTTCTTTTCAAGAAATTGTTGATGCATACGGGTGAGTTCCACTGCAATATCTTCTCTTCTGTGCTCCTTTATAGATAATTGGAATAGATAAGTATTTTACTTGATTTTGTTTTAATGAAGAAAAAGAAAAGAAATTGAGTCAGTTATGTCCTTAAAAGGAAAAGAATTTCCTTAGTAAGGTGCTAGATACTGAAAGTTTCCATGCACTTTATGTTGTTGATTTCCGTTGTGGTTGTTTTAATCTGCCATTTATAGTACCATTAACAGGCGAGCTAGTTAGTAACTTGTTCTGCCAGGTAATATATGATGGTAAAAATGAATGATTTAATTCTTAATGTAATATCTAATTTAGCCATTAATGAAGACCGTTGTTTAAAATCAATGAAACATTAATAAGTGGTTGTAGTAAGAAATCAAACCCCACGTTTACCTGCAGTTAATCTTTCTCGTTAAAAATTGAATCTTAGAATTTGAAATCACAAATTGTGCCGATAATTTATTGTTTCCAACAGAAATATACACGAGATTATAAAATGTTTTGCCTTAATGTAACTGCAGGGTGGCTAAGTATCAAGAAGCAAATCCTGCTGTATATACCATCGTGACATTCCCATTTCTTTTTGCTGTCATGTTTGGTGATTGGGGGCATGGAATATGTTTGTTACTTGCGACCTTATATTTAATAGGCAGGGAAAAGAAGCTTTCCAGTCAGGTATTGCTACCAAGCTTTTCAATCACTTAATATGCTGATAAATTCGATCTCAACAATAATCTTTTTGCATTGTTGGTCATTTACTTATTTTTTTGTACCAAAGTATAGGATCAAGGATTGATGTATTCCCTTACTGTATTCATGGTAGTTGGCTGTTCCATTATATTAGGTTAATAAAATAAAAAAAATGTGGATCAATTTGATTCTTTTTTTTGTTAGATGTTATTATGATTATATCTCATCTAAAGAAAAATGTGAAGCAGGACCATTGTGACACCAACTGTATGTTGCTTATTGCCCCAACTATGTTACCAGTTGTCAAATGATATTTCACCATGCCATTCTTTTTTTTCCCCTCGTTTTCTTCCCTCTCCCCCTGTCAGGAAGTTGTGATTGTTTAATAAGTTTCAGGACTGACAGATTGTGTCTTTTACCTCTAGTGTTGTGAGGAGTAAGGAACTATTCCAGGTTATAAGGATTTGATTTATCGACCTTTAAATATCTGATATTGTCTGTTGCACGAGCTTCATAGAAAGTCGTAACTCCCTTAAAACTACAAATTCTGGGGTCCTGCTTCTTTATGAGGATACTGCCTCTGTATAATGATGGCATGTTTACTTGGTTGGGTATGTGAAGCAATGGGTATGGGAATCACACTCATTCCTTGCTTCCTTGCAAGTAAACATGCCCTGAATTCATTTGTTGTGATTACTATCCTCTTTTCACTTTGTTACTCAACATTCAAAGGAGATGGAGATCATAGTTTCTGTTAGTAACTTAGTATGTGGATGCTTGGCCTTTTCCTGTCACATTTGGTTATTTGACTTATATTTGGGAAGCAGTTTTTTTCCTAATCCATTTTTGTCTTCGTCTAAGAATCTAATTATATATTTTTATGGTTTTACAGAAGCTTGGAGACATCATGGAGATGGCCTTTGGTGGTCGTTACGTGATTTTGTTGATGGCAATTTTCTCAATCTACACAGGTGTTATCTATAATGAGTTCTTTTCTGTCCCGTTTGAACTGTTTGGTCCCTCAGCGTACACATGCCGTGATCTTTCTTGCAGGTATATGCTTAGACTTTGAAGATGTATATCCTTCTCTTCTGCATCCTCACTTTGAATTGTTTGTAATAGTAAATCGAAATACTTCCTTTACAGAGACGCTACTACAGCTGGCTTGGTTAAGGTGCGTCCTACTTATCCATTTGGCCTGGATCCTGTATGGCATGGATCCCGCAGTGAGCTCCCATTCCTAAACTCATTGAAGATGAAAATGTCAATTATTATTGGTGTGGTCCAGATGAACCTAGGAATTATGATAAGTTATTTCAATGCCAGGTTCTTTCGAAGTAATTTGAATGTTTGGTAAGTTGTGAATCTTTATTTTGTTATCTTAGTTTTCAGTGGAGGTTTCATTTTTACCACCAAAGGCAGAAAATACATTCACTGTAGATATGAATAATTCACATGTACTGTGAATTCTTCCATCTACAGTCGCGTCATTAGTTGTTTCTATAATCTGCGTCTCACCCTGCTTATAGCTTAGTATTCATTCAGCTTCTTCATTTTCCCAGGTTCCAGTTTGTACCCCAGATGATATTTTTAAACAGTCTATTTGGCTACTTGTCCATTCTCATTGTTATGAAGTGGTGGACCGGTTCAAAAGCTGATCTCTACCACGTAATGATATACATGTTCCTAAGTCCTACGGACGAGCTAGGTGAAAATCAGCTTTTCAATGGTCAGAAAACAGTTCAGGTACTATCACTATTTTTTTCTTATTTTAAAATTTTCTTTTGAAAGAAAATGTCAGTATTCCTCATGTGTTGTTTGTTCTTTTACCAGCTTGTGCTATTATTGTTGGCTTTTGTTGCTGTACCATGGATGCTGTTTCCAAAGCCTTTTCTTTTGAAGAAGCAACATCAAGATGTATGTTTGACATCCGTTCACCCTCAGTCCTTGATCATCACTCCGCTCCCTTTTATTCATATAAGTTCATCTTCTGATGGTGATGTTATTTCAGCGGCATCAAGGTCAGTCCTACGCTCTACTTGAGGATACTGAAGAGAGCTTGCAAGTGAATTCAAACCATGATGCCCATGGTCATGAGGAGTTTGAGTTCAGTGAAGTTTTTGTACATCAAATGATACACACAATAGAATTTGTACTTGGAGCAGTCTCAAATACAGCTTCATACCTTCGTCTATGGGCTTTAAGGTAGTTTCTGAGAACTTGAACTGTCATTCTTGGCTCTTGGTGTATTTGATTTTTCTGTCTGCACATGCCAGTTCATGTCTGCATTTGTTATTGCAGTTGTGCATGCTTGCACTGATTGGTTTCAATGAGTTTTTGGCATTCTATGTCGGGAAGTCTTGAAATAAAAAAGAACTTTCTGGCTTCTTAAAGTTTAAAATTGAAGCAATAATAAAATTTGCATTCAGTGGTAGATTGTTAGCTTCGCATGTTTGTTTGCACAAGTCGATTTTGACATGTCACCGAACTGAACCATGCATGTCATTCTTTTGTAAGAAAAGTCAATAGTGGACAGCTTATTCACTGTTTATGGGGAAGATAATTTTTTTTTTTTCCGCTTGGTGACAATGACGTTGGCTGACAAGATCCCTCATTACATTAGTTGGTCAATCTGTTGGTTTCTACAAAAAAAATTAGCACGTTTTCTTTCAGCCATGACAGAATGGAATATGGTCAATAAGTTGTATTTGCAGATATTCCTTTTTATCTATTTGTGCAATAAGTGCTAATGTCGAGCATTTGTCTTTTGGAACTTTGTACAGTCTTGCTCATTCAGAGTTGTCCAGTGTGTTCTACGACAAGGTTCTCCTAATGGCCTGGGGGTATGTTTTACTCATTTGTGATGCTGCTTTTATTTAATACTCCGTCAAAAAGTTGGCCACAATTTTAACTTCTTTGTCGATTCTTGGGATGTAGAGAATAGGCCAATGAGCACCAAATGAATGTTTTAGCAGAGTTCGTTTCCATTTGTTCCTGTTGCTCATCTGGATTATTACTTACGCCCAAGAAGTTGTGACCGAGGATTTGAATTGTTGAATTAAATTAGGCAGTCATACTGGACATCTGCAAAGGAAATAAATGAAACATATTCTTTTGTACGTCTCACAGGTTCAACAATTGGATTATACTCATAGTGGGTCTCATCGTCTTTGTGTGCGCCACTGTCGGTGTTTTACTACTGATGGAAACTCTCAGTGCTTTCCTTCATGCTCTTCGACTTCACTGGGTGGAATTCCAGAACAAGTTTTATGAAGGGGATGGTTACAAGTTCTATCCATACTCGTTTGCATTGCTTGACGACGAAGATGAGTGATGCCGTAAAAAGAAGTCTTCGGCAGTGTATAAGCCATGGAGTCGAGTGTGAATAGGTGTGAACGCGAGTTGATTCTTTCATTCGAACAGTAGAAAAAAGAAAGCAACTGATGAATCTTGTATGTGGAGTTATCGGTTGGTTTTGGAATTGAGCATCAACCCCGTTTAGCATGTTTATTTATTTGTTCTTGGGAGGAATAAGCAGTTATTAGGTTAGCATGTTTAAATATATAATGGCAATTGCGGCCGTGTGTAATAATAAACTAATGACAATATTCAGTCATCTTTCTATTAATATTTATTATTATTAAGGAAAACAAAATTATTATTGTGCTGTTCGAGTAATCCAGAGTGCGGTTATGCCGCTTAACAGTTTAGTGATATTTTTCTTAAGTAAGGTTTTAAATTTGAATCTCGTAGATGTCAAATTTTTTATGAACCTGTAAGTAAGAGGTAAAAAAAAATTCTTTCTTTTTAGTTTCGAAAGTAAATGATATTCATTTCAGAAAGGGAAGGTGATTCAGATAAAGTCGTTTGAGGAAGAAAAAAAAAATTATAGAAAGTGAACAAACTGAAAAAAAAACACTTTGGAAATGCTAAAACCAAAGTTGTACAAGTTGCAAAATAGGATGATGAAGGAAACCAAACAAATTGCAGCTACTAAGAGATGCCGATTTATTTGGTATTCTTCGGGACTCACGTACAACTTTTAACTAGGGTGGAAAAAATTCCCGAAAATCCCGAACTGAATCAAAAAAATCCTAATCCCAAACCAAAAATTTCCCAAACTGAAATTCCTGAAATTTTCGGGATGCTATCCAGAACCAATCCCGAAATTTCGGTATGAGATTCGGGATTGGCTTCTCGATATTTCGGGAATCCCATCCCCAACCGAAAATATATATTATTAATTATTATATATATATTTATACGTATATATATTATATATATTATTTTTTTATAATTGATGCTAGTAGTTTCTAATTCATGCTCTGCAACCTGGAATGCCTTACACCTTACATATTTTTCATGTTCTATTTGATATTCATTTGGATTTTATTATTGCTGCTGTCATGGTTGATGATTTCAGAAGGTTTGATTCTTTTGTCTCTCAACAGATTGCCAAAAGGGTTTAATTAATTTGAATTTTGACTCTGATAAAAACAGTCAAGTATGCCAGTATTCAATTAAATGGTAGTGTGAATGAAATGACATTCCTAGTTCATGAATGTGTTCTTGAATTATATATATTTGAAGAATAATTCATAATTTCATATTTTAATTTGGGATTTCCGATTGTCCCGAAATCCCGAAAATTTGGTTTGAGATTGGTCTTCGAATTCCCATCCCGAAAGATTTCGATTTGGGATTCAGGATATTACTTTCGGTTCGGTATCCCATACCAAACCACCCCGACTTTTAACTGGAGACTTCAGTTTTAGATACTTGAGAAGCTAAATTTGTTTGGTCCCTTTCAAATTTTACATACTTTTTTTAAAAGAGCAATCACGTATGATCTTTGGACAGAGATTAGTAATTTTAATTTAGATATCGAAGATAAGATATTGGAGAAAACTAAACAAATTAAAGACTTCCAGTCAAGAAGTTAAATATGTTTAGTCTCCTCCAATTCTTACATATGACTTTAAAAAAAAAACAAAGACTAGCAACTTTTAGTTTACATGCCAGACATAAGATATTGGAGGAAACTAAACAAATTAAGTATTTCCGATTGAGAAATTCAATTTGTATAGTCCCCTCCAATTCTCACATACGACTTATAAAAGAGCAATACGTACAACTTACAGTGAAATAATAAAAAAATTTAAATTTAGATGCGGAGATAAGATATTAGAGAAAACTAAACTAGAGATCTTCGATAGAAAAGTTAAATTCGTTTAATTCCCTAGAATTTTTACATACGGTTTTTAAAAGAGCAATGAAATGTTGGAGAGATTTGAGAATAGAAGGTGGTAGGAAAGAAGGTGAAGGCAACCGAGTTCAGTATCCTTTCTTTCTTTTTAAGTCAGTTTGTGGATTTGTGGAAGGTGTAGAAGAGCAAACATGTATTTATAAACGATGTGTTTGATTTCTCAATGAATAGAAGCGTTTTTCTGGTCAAAGTCATGCCTTGGTGCCCGGGAGCAAAATTGGCATGCCACTGACATCTGTACACGTGGACTGTTAAATGTAACCAATTCTTAATGCCGACACGATCAATAGAATTTATTGGATGAAGATCATTTCCGGATCCTCTTTGTGAGGATCTTAGCATCATATCCGTTCATTATATATTGTGTAGTCAACATTTGTTGGGTATTATTTGTGTTAATTTTAAATAAAAAATTTCAAAATAATTTATGGCCGTACTATGTACGATGAATGATAGAATGTGAGGATCTGGATGGGATCGAAATCTGAAATTTATTTTGGGGTGCTTTGATATAGGTGCATAATTTTGAATTTTTTAAATCAAACATTTATAGCTTTTAGATTTTTTTATCAAACATTCTTTACTAATTTTTAACTAGCATATACCCACACACAAAAAATGATTATTAACTAGCATATGCCCACACACAAAAAATGATTAGACAATTTTTTTTTATTTTTGTTTTTAAAATGAGAAGGAGAGAGGGAGAGATCGTCGAAATGGGGATGAGTTTTCGTTTTTATTTTTATTTTTTAAATTAGAGATTTGTTAGAATCACATGTAGATTACACTTTTTAAAAAAAAAATTGTAAAATTTAGTTTATGCAAAATTGCTTTATTGTCCATAATTTTATTTTGTGATAGAAGACAAAAATGTCTTTTTATCCTTTTTTATATTGACAAAAAATGATTCATTAATATGTAGTTTAGATAAAAAAAAATTACGATTTTTCATTTTAATTTACCAATTATTCACAAACTATTATCACAAATCTCCTAAAATCTGGTAGATATGTATTATGTTATAATAATTCATTTCTGTCACATCCCGGCCCGGGCGGGACTACTTCCCGGGCCCAACTCCACTACCGTAGCACGATATTGTCCGCTTTGGGCTTACCATTCCCTCACGGTTTTGTTTTTGGGAACTCACGAGCAACTTCCCAGTGGGTCACCCATCATGGGATTGCTCTAGCCCTCTTCTCGCTTAACTTCGGAGTTCCTACGGAACCCGAAGCCAGTGAGCTCCCAAAAGGCCTCGTGCTAGGTAGGGATGAGAATATACATATAAGGATCACTCCCCTGGGCGATGTGGGATGTCACAATCCACCCCCCTTAGGGGCCCGACGTCCTCGTCGGCACACCACGGCCAGGGTTAGGCTCTGATACCAATTGTCACATCCCGGCCTGGGCGTGACTACTTCCCGGGCCCAACTCCACTACCGTAGCACGATATTGTCCGCTTTGGGCTTACCATTCCCTCACAGTTTTGTTTTTGGGAACTCACGAGCAACTTCCCAGTGGGTCACCCATCATGGGATTGCTCTAGCCCCCTTCTCGCTTAACTTCGGAGTTCCCACGGATCCCAAAGCCAGTGAGCTCCCAAAAGGCCTCGTGCTAGGTAGAGATGGGAATATACATTTAAGGATCACTCCCCTGGGCGATGTGGGATGTCACAATCCACCCCCTTTAGGGGCCCGACGTCCTCGTCGGCACACCACGGCCAGGGTTAGGCTCTGATACCAATTGTCACATCCCGGCCCGGGGCGAATCCCTTCCCGCCCCCGCTCCACCACCTTAGCACGATATTGTCCGCTTTGGGCTTACCATTCCCTCACGGTTTTGTTTTTGGGAACTCACGAGCAACTTCCCAGTGGGTCACCCATCATGGGATTGCTCTAGCCCTCTTCTCGCTTAACTTCGGAGTTCCTACGGAACCCGAAGCCAGTGAGCTCCCAAAAGGCCTCGTGCTAGATAGGGATGAGAATATACATATAAGGATCACTCCCCTGGGCGATGTGGGATGTCACAATTTCAATTTTTCAAAAGAAGCTTTTAATTCCTAAAATAAAAGTTATTTAAAAATTCTAAAAAGACAGCAAACATCCTTTTAACATATAATTATGAGATGATATATGCATGCACATAATATATTAAATATAACATACCAATAATTTGGTACATTATTGGTATATTATGTATCTTAATTTGGGTACATATTAGTATTTTGCTAAGTTTATCTTAATTTTGGTACGTATTAGTATTTTGGAAAAGTTGATTTATCCTAATTTTGGTATGTACAAAGCTAATGGTATGTATGTGTAACAATAAGTAGGATATCTTTTTCATATTATTGGAATATGGACTCATATTTTACAACAAAGGAAAATGAAAAAAAATTGGTGGTTCACGCTGCAATTGCAATGAATTGGTATCCTTGGTTACTATAATATGGGTACATTTGGTATTTAACCATATCAAAACTTAGTAAGTTTATTTTCAAATGTACCATAACTTTAATCATAAGTTTTTTTTTTTTTTTTGTATTTATACCAAAAATTTTTTAAAAAATTAAAGAAGTTTTCGTGGGAAAGTATAAGTGAGACTGAGTTCTGCTATCCTAAGGTCCTCATTTTGAGGATCTGTGAGGCCCAAATGTTTTATTAGTCACAACCTATGCTTAAAATATTTTATTACATTTGGACATCACATGTCCTCAAAATGAGAATCTTAGGAGAGCATGATTGTAATGAGACTAATTCTAACACCATAACAAAAATAAACGTATTTAATTATCTCTTCATTTTATTTTGTTTTGTTGAAAATGAGGGATTAGTTAAATTAATTAATACTAATATGTCACGAACTAAAAAATCTAAATTGTAGACAATTAGTTGCTAGTTAGTTTAATTGAATATATATATATATATATATATATATTAAATAAATAAAAAATTCTGAGGTGACAATTGATCAAAGTATCTAATCAAATTTTAAAAAAGAAAAGATGTTTAGTATAAAAAAAAGGTGTTGGGGATTCTAATTTCCTCATTTATGTTTTTGATAAAAGAAGAAAAATGAATTTCATTAATGATAAACCTTTTTTTTTTTTTTCCAAATTAGCGATGTGATATATTTACACCAAATGTATATAGATTAAGAAGAAATTTATTTGAACTTGGTTCCAGAAAGAAACACACCGCTCTAATCAACTTGACGACTCACGTCTACAGAGACTTTGAAAGTTAGTTTTTATGGAAAAAAAAAACTTTAAAATGTTTATTTCCTTGTACAAATAACAAATTTAGACAACTTATTTTTATATCAGAACAAATGACCGTATGAGATTGGAATGCTTGACTACTTCTACTCAAGCACTATGTATAGGCCCGATTTTCGACTGGATCAGATCGAAAACACATGCTTTCATTTCAATCTAAAAAGTTTCGGAAATGAATATCAGTTCCAATTTCACAAATGAAATATTGGAATTTCGTAACTTCATGCTGAATTCAGAACCTTCGAAATCAGATTAATTATTGGAGTTGTATAGCTCCAAGGATACCATATCTATTGAACCGATTCCGAGCCGAAAAGTTTCAAAATATTACGTCTGATTCAAAAGTTCCTATCCAAGATGTACTCCGAAATGTACACTTTCAGACTAAATAAGCATATGCTCAATTTGAGAGGCTGTTCCTAAAGGGCCTAACGAATTCCTAACTGGAATTAAAAGGTCTCTATCTGTTTTAATTGATTCATTTATCTCATTGTAATATTTAAGAAAATGGACTCATCTGAAAACACCCTAAGATGATTATCTCATGGCTATTGAGAACGAATCAACTCAGATGGTTTATTTCTTAATCTTTCTTACTACGGAACCAAGGTAAAAAAGATTGATAAAAATCAATCATTCACAATCCCTTCTGGGTGGTTGAAGGCCGGGGGGATGAGTCAGCAAAGAAAGATGTACGGTCTAATGAGAATACTACGAGGTATTTACTCATGAATGAGGCAAGCTCTTCTATTCGGGTTCATAGCTTCTCGGGACTATATAATGTTAAAATAGGGTCATTTTCGCCCCTAGAAACGATGCAGACCCAAGAGGAGGCCCAAGTAACGCCCAAAGAGAGAAGTAGGTCAAGACTAAGTTTTAGGCATGTTGTGCTATGCTGAGAATTAAGCATGTTGTGCTAGGATGGTGCTAGGGGGAGACCACGACCATGGTGCTAAGCAGATGTGCTAGGCAAAGTGCTAGGCATGCAGGGTGCTCCATGGATAACCACTTCCTCGAGTCCTTTACAGACGACCACTACATAAAGGTACATTGACCAAGACTAGATATTTACTAGACTAGATATTTGTTAGTCTAGATATTAATTAAGTGAATGAGAAGATGCCACATCACTTCTATTTGAGACCACCCATTAGGAAGGTCGGTTTGCCTATATAAAGAGGCCCTTATATATAGAAAAGGAGTTGGACCCTTCTATCTGGGGAGGACTCCCAAGCCGACTCGGTTGTAACATATAGACTAAAGTGGACGTTGTCCAATTTTAAGAGGTGAACCACTTATATCGTGTATCATTTATTTCATAGCTTTGGTCCCAAGCTTTTCATGGATTATTTGTTTTAGTTTGTTAACCTTACAATTTTGAGTGTTTAACATATAATTCATGAGATTTTTTTTTTTCATTCGACAATAATGATATAAAAGGATCTCCATTTTTATTTCTAGTGATGCTTTTGTTTTCACTAGCATTTTTATCTACTTTAGGAAATTAAAGTAGTAATTTAATTGATATTAACCCACGGTTTTATTTTATACATACTATAAAGTTTCACAAATTCTGACAAGAACCAAAGTTTCAGACTTGATATGGGACGACTTTGGTTGTTGCTAAAGCAATAACTATACTCTATAATCTATATAATATAGATCTGAAAATTTCTTACACGGCTCATTAACACAACAAGTAAACAATACGAAAATAATGGGTTTTGGGTCAACACGATAACTAATCGGGTTGTTATCGGGTTACACGATAAGAACCCGTTAATAATGAGTCCTTAACAGGTTTACAAGATAGTGACACCCAAGTAATCTGTTTGGACACGATAAGAAAAAAGTTATTTTGATGATTTTAATTTTTGAGACTACTTAAAAAATTACTATAAAATACAATAGATATAATGGATCTGTATATATTGTTTATTAATTATTATTCTATATATATTTTAAAATTTAAGTCTTATTTATTTATTTATTTTTATAGTATACTATAGGCAATTGAGATTAAAAAAATGAATTGTTATTAGCACTCCAAAAATCTCATTTGACACTCCAAACTTTCTATTATTAGAAAGAAAAATACATTTGTGAGGGAGTGTAGAATGAAATTTTTGGAGTGCTAATAATAATTCCCTTAAAAAATTATAAAACACATTAAAAATAAAAATATTATGTAACTTAAAAATACCAAACACATTAAAAAAAATTATAATAATTAATTTACAAATGCGAAAAATGTGAAAAAATATGCAAACGCTCGTAATCGCATCCTTTACGCTTTGAGGATGGGCATATGATCATTTGAATTTTTAAAACCAAACAAACCCTTATGAATAGTATTTTTAAGGGAGTTCAAAATAAATAAAATTCATAATCATTAATGCATAAGTCTGAAAGATGTGAAAGCATATATAAACGCTCATAATTGCATCCTGTCACATCCCGGCCCGGACCCCCATCACATCTCGGGTTCGACTCCACCGTAATACAATATTTTCCGTTTTGGGCCCCAATCACGCCCTCACGGTTTTGAGGGGAACTCACACGAGAACTTTCCAGTGGGTCACCCATTCTGAGAATGCTCTCGCTAGAACTCACTTAACTTCAGAGTTTCGATGGAACCCGAAGCCAGTGAGCTTCCAAAAAGCCTCGTGCTAGGTAGAGATGAGAATATACATATAAGGCTTACATGATCCTCACCCCTGGACGACTTGGGATCTTACACATCCTCTACTGGTCGTTTAGATTTTTAAAACCCTCCAAATCTCATGAACAATATTTTTTATTTGAGTGCAAAATTAATAATAAATATTGTAGAAGTGTGAAAAATGTAAAAATATACAATCATTCGTAATGACAAACTTTACAACTTTCATGAAGGGTCAACTTCGAAATTTAGTATGCATATACTAATTTAGTATTATGTTTTACATTTTCATTATTTATTGATTTTAAATATATTTTTCTTAACAGAGTCGGATTAAATTACTTGATAATATTAACAAATCGATTTCGGATCGGATTATATTACCAGTTTACTTTAACATGTATTACACGATACGATCTGTTAAGCTATCGGAAATGACACAAAAACAATACAATCACAAAAAACACGACACAAAGGTCTAATTAAAATATTTCGAAGAACTTGCATTAACAGGACATAAAAAAGGACATTTGAGCTGTTCGGGCAAATACCGAGAATTATAAGATACATGGGGTGTTACGTTTGTTTGGTCATTTGTTTTGCTAGCCCGACAGAAGACAGCAAACAATTGGAGTTCGCCCGATGAATATCACCACAACTTGTATATACATTAATAAACACAACTGCTATTGTAAGTTAGGGTTGAACCCTACTACTCTGAGTTGGTCTTAACCGAAGCTGCAGCAACAGTCGAGACCATGGAGTCCACGCCACAGATGTTTCGGCCCCTGCAGATTTTGTAGAATCCACTCTCTCCCCAGTTCTCTCCCCATGAGTTCTTGATGATCCAGTATGGCTTCTCCTTCAATCTGATGGGAGAATACCCAGCTGCACCATAACCTACAAGTAACACTCCGTGATCCAACCGCCTTGAGCATATGTAGGGGCACGACACTCCACCAACATATGTTTGCATGAACACCGCGTTAATAGCCACTGCATCCGAGCAATGTAAAATTGTTAGCACCAGCCAATCCTAATAACTATTAGAGCTTATACCACATTTGAGAAGAAGCAACGCTCTTAAGTTTCACAAAGGTCATACGAATAACAAATAATTTTTTAACAGAAACAAGGGAAGAATCAAAATCACAAATTTTTAAAGGTAATTACCAGCAAGAGGGCCATTTTTGACAAGGTTTGCAGCAATTTGGTCTTCATCAAGGGAGATGACACTGAAATTGGAAACTGATGCTGCAATTTTGCTCTTGTCAAATTTGCAGGTTCCACGATCAGTACCAGTGTAAGGATAATCCTCTTCCTTCATTAGTCCACCAGCTTTGAGTGTGTACTCAAAGGCACTGTTCATGAGTCCACCGTTGCACCCGGAGTCACATGAACCTGCCTCCTCTGGATCACACTGCACAATGTTCAGAAAGAACACGTAAGAAACAGCAAATCAAGGGAAAAAGCCATTTTGTAGGAGTGATCATAGAATGACTGCAAAAGTCGTGCAGTTCTATTGCCAAACAAAAACAGAATTTCATAACACCATTCGACATGCATTGCTAATGTATTATCAAAGATTAACAATTGAATTGCAACACACTTAGAATGAAAATGGTGCTTCATGAGTCCAGCAGTTCTATTGCCAAACAAGAACTTGATAACACCATTCGACATGCATTGCTAATGTATTATCAAAGACTAACAATTGAATTGCAACACACGTAGAATGAAAAATGGTGCTTCAAGAGCGGCAGCGCAAACGTCTCATCAATGCTCATTAAAAACAAGAACCAATTCTGTTCCAAATCTTTCTACACAACAAGCAGATAACAACCACTTAACCTTTTATATAAACAGAACCCGACATTAATGCCTGATTTACTAATTAATGTACGTAACCACACCCGATACAAAACAGCAGAGATAACAATCACAACACACAGACCATTTCTCCTGCAACTTATAAACCAAGTCCGTGATTTTCGCTAATTCCTTACAAGTTCCGACCTTTTCCATTTTCCTTTTGACATGTCTGGAGAATTAGAAACATGTAAACACAGACACCGTGTATGTCATAAATGCAAGCAAAAAGGTCAAGTTTGTGTCTTTCAGCACTGACAGACAAACACAGACTAAGACAGACAGACACAGACAAAGACAAGTAGAAATTGAGGAAGATAACTATTTATCCTCGTCCAGATTACATGTGGGCATCACCACATACACACATCATTTGAACAAAACAATTGTAACAAACATTCTAAGACAACTGCCAATCAAATTAAACAATTCAACCAATCCAAATCCCCAAAATATATACAAATTAACAAAAACAGAAAAGAGCAAGAAAGGGTCAAACCTCATGATCACAATCGACAAGCTGCTGCTCGCTGAGGCTCACAAGCTCTCCAGTTGCGAGAAAGTGTGCACCTTCCAACGCTCCTGTAGTACTGAAACTCCAGCACGATCCGCACGAACCCTAATTTCCAAAAAAAAAAAAAACCCCAAATTTCCCAATCAATAAACAAATACCTTAAATTACCAAAAAATTACTATTTTTAGAAATTAAATCAATAAAATACCTGATTTTTAACGGCGGTGACAGCTCCATGCTCTCTCCAATCAAAATCCTCAGGCAGATTCTCTGTCGGGAGAATCGGAGCCTCGGTTGCGTCGGCGGGCAGCTTTAACCCTCTGAGACCGAGTTGACTTTTCCGGAACTCGGCGGGTGTCATATCGGAGAACCGAGTCACGCCGTGCTGAGCCGACGGGTCGAGTCGCTGGTGGCGCGCGGCACGGCGGAGGTTGGCCTTGAACACGTCGAACCTGTAGTCGTGCTCCTCCTTGCTGGCGTACGATTTGCCGTATTTGTGCTTGAAGAGCGAGAAGTGGTGCTCGGCTCCGAGAGCGTCGTGGTGGTGGTGCTGGGACTCATCGCCGCCGTCCACCACTTGCCTGATCAGAGGATCTGCACCGTCCGATTGCACACGCGAGACGATCAGGAGAGAGAAGGTGACGAGGAGAGAGAGAATGCGTTCCATTATTGAACAGCAGAGGCCGATTGGTAGCTCTGAGCCTCAAGAGTTTGGATTGCTTTATAAAGTCGACGAAGACCTTGGAGGGGTTTAATCCTGTACGTTTGGGTTTAGGTTCAAATATATCGTAGCCGTTAAAAAGTACGTTGAGGTTAAATCGACGGTTTTGATATGCGGGAATTGATCAATTGTAGGAGTGCGGTGTAGGAGATAGTTTTGGGGGGCGTTTGCTTACTGGAGTGGGTTATGTGCGGGCGAATCGGAAGGAGGCACGTGGCGAGGGTGGAGTGTTGGAGTTGAATGGTAGTTGGAGAACGCCATTGCTTGTTTGGTTTTGAAATTTGATTGGGGGATGGATATTGTGTTTGCTTTGTTTTTTGTTTTCTTGTTGGAGAAAATAACAAGAAGCATAATATTAAGGGAAAGATGTGTAATCAAATTAGAATTTAGGAAGATTTCAAAAGAGTTTTTTTAGTGGTAAATTTGATAGGATTTATCTCTATTAATTAATAACATGCTTATTATAAATCAAAACCTTATGAATTACCAGTTTAACCTTCTAATTAAAAAAGAACATGAATAAGAAATAGGGAGTTTTAACGAAAAACTCACAGTACTATTCATTTTAACGAAAAACCATACTTTTACACTATTCACTTTACCCTTTATTTTGTTCTTATCATTAAAACTCAAAGTTTTCAAGTCTTTTTCATTAGTTTTACTTAAGAATTATGGGGCAGAAATGTAATTTCATACAATCAAATTGTGCTCTTTTTTTCATTTTTTTTTCTAAGAGCATTACCTACATGTAATCTTAACATATATCTAATTAAAAAAAATAAAAAACTTCTCGCTCCCACATCCTCTATCACTCTTTTCCTCTCTCCTTCTATTTCAAAAACAAAACTAAAAAATTTTCTCACACACTTTGTCACATCCCGTTCCGGGGCGGACCACTTCCCCGGCCCGATCCACCACCGTAGCACAAGATTGTCCGCTTTTGGCTTACCATTCCCTCACGGTTTTGTTTTTGGGAACTCACGAGCAACTTCCCAGTGGGTCACCCATCATGGGATTGCTCTAGCCCCCTTCTCGCTTAACTTCGGAGTTCCTATGAAACCCAAAGCCAGTGAGCTCCCAAAAGGCCTCGTGCTAGGTAGGGATGGGAATATACATTTAAGGATCACTCTCCTAGGCGATGTGGGATGTCACAATCCACCCCCCTTAGGGGTCCGACGTCCTCGTCGGCACGCACGCGGCCAGGGTTAGGCTCTGATACCAATTGTCACATCCCGGCCCGGGGCGGACCACTTCCCGGGCCCGATCCACCATCGTAGCACAATATTGTCCGCTTTGGGCTTACCATTCCCTCACGATTTTGTTTTTGCGAACTCGCGAGCAACTTCCCCGTGGGTCACCCATCATGGGATTGCTCTAGCCCCCTTCTCACTTAACTTCGGAGTTCCTACGAAACCCAAAGCTAGTGAGCTCCCAAAAGGCCTCGTGCTAGGTAGGGATGGGAATATACATTTAAGGATCACTCCCTTAGGCGATGTGGGATGTCACACACTTTGTGTGTGTCCATATGCTAGTATAATTTAAATGGACTTTTGACAATGGATTTTTTTTTTTTGGTGAATTTTGATGTATTTCCATAGACTTTTTTGTTATTCATTCAAATAAATTGCTTATGCAAGTGACCCTTTACCGCAATAGTAGAAATGTATTAAGTCTTTGCCTCATGGTGAGGGTTCAAACCCTGTCAGTGACTAATCTTGTGACATCCCACATCACCCAGGGGTGTGATCCTTATATGTATATTCCCATCCTTACCTAGCACGAGGTCTTTTGGGAGCTCACTGGCTTCGGGTTCCGTAGGAACTCCGAAGTTAAGCGAGAAGTGCGCTAGAGCAATCCCATGATGGGTGACCCACTGGGAAGTTGCTTGTGAGTTCCCAAAAACAAAACCGTGAGGGAATGGTAAGCCCAAAGCAGACAATATCGTGCTACGGTGGTGGAGCGGGGCCGGGAAATGATCCGCCCCGGGTCGGGATGTGACAATTTGGTATCAGAGCCTAACCCTGGTCGCGTGTGTGTGATAGGAGCATATTCATGCGACTTAAATGGCTTGTTCTCGTGCATTTACGTTATGTTTCTCTCGTTATTTTAGTCCTTTATGCTTCTTTTGTGTGTTTTTAGGTTCTAAGGGCCTAGGGAGCAAGAAAGTGCATTTTGAGGCCTTTTGGAGCATTTTTGGGCATGGATTGGATAGCTTATCCATGGAGCCAAGAGGATGGACGAATTTGAAGGCCTTGTATGCACTTGAAGACACAAAACAATGGCCCTAACCCAATTACATTCACCTTGCCTTGGGCTTAACACAAACACCATTCCTTGCCATGCAAGGGGGAGCAATTTGGGTCCATTTCATGTACTTAAACTCTAGCCCAATCCACAATCACTTCAAAGCCATGCAAAACCTTTCAACACCCTTTAATCTTCCCCCTTTAAGTTATGATTTTATTTCCTAACCCTACATGCATTATTTATTAGTATCTTTACAAGACATTATCATTGCATAACATTCCATTTCCACCTCTTTCCCACCTAATTCACATGCCTTCATTCATTCTTTATTCCACTTACACTCATCATCACACACCTTAGCAATCAACACATGTAATCACATGCATCACAACCACAAAGAACCATCCCCAAAACACTTTGCCGTGAGTTCCCACTCCCATTTCCAGCTTTTCATAACTTTTCCTAGTTGTTTTATTACATACATTCCCCCTTCATTATTCCAAACACATGCACCCATAATCATTCATCCCCTCCTAGCTGCAATATTCCCTCTTTTGTTCCCCCATTTCACCTATAAATAAGCATCCAACACTCCTCAAAATTCACTTACTCTTCCATACACATTTTCAGTTACAAACACCAAGCAACAAACCCATTGCATTGCCGTGAGTCCCACTTCATTTTCTGCATATTTTCTCTTCATTCTTCCATCTCCAACCACTCCCTACTCCATTCCACATACACCTAAAGCCCTTAAGCTCACCTTAGACCTTGTGCTACAACAACGAGGAAGAAAAGAGTGCTTAAACGTTCATACAATTCAAGTTTGAGTTGTTGGAATGTTTAGGTGTTTCTTTGATTTCAAAGTTTAAATTTAATTCTCTTTGTTTTGTACGTATGAGAAGGGAAGAGAAGAGTGCCTAAACGTTCATACAATTCACGTTTGAGTTGTTGGAATGTTTAGGTGTTTCTTTGATTTCAAAGTTATGAGGAACTAAACCCCCTTTAGCTAGGGGGTGATTCGAAACTATGTTTATATTTGCAATTTGAATTGATTACGTTTGGTTGGAATTTCATAAGTTGTGGATTCAATTCGTTTAACTGTTTGATTGATAACTTATTTATGTATGTTCATTGAGATTGCAAGCTTAATTTTCATGCATAAATATGACGCTAAAATATAAGTGAATTTCACCTAATCGCTATGAACTTATATTCACAAGTAGTGGAGGTTGCTTATAAACAATCGCGTTAAACGAATTCTTGGCATAAGTTTCATGCGTATTCCATAGTAACGATTGCCTCGTCGATGTTTATGATTTCTGTTGAACTTAATGATCTTTGTTGAATGTCTCTATCATGCGTATTCCATAGTTAGGGACTTTGATTAAGAATAATTTGGTTGTAATGCGTATTCCATTCAATCCAACGAATTTAGGGAAATCTGAAAGTTAATCTAAGCGGATCTAATTAACTTGGAGCATTGAGTTTCACAACTTATCGAAAGACCAACTGAGAATCAATTTTGTTTTGCAAGTGTAACATGTGTGGAGAAGAACCCCTTGGCTATTCCATCATCCATATTTTTATCACATTCATATTTACATTTTGCCTTTAATTATATTCTGTCTTTTTAATTTAATATCGTCCAACCACAATTCCCCCCCCCTATTTTGTTAAGTCTTAATCATTCGTATTTGTTTTATTTTTGTATCTTTAAGCTTTTGGAGTCATAAACAATTGCAAATTCGTCTAAATCAAGTTCTAGCTTCTATTTGAGTCAATTTGATTGTTTTAGACAATTTGAGTTTTTCAAAGCCTTTCTGAGTCATAGTAGTCTTGTTAAGAGTTTTTTTAATTTAGTTTTTATGTTTTTAAGTCAATTTAGAAGGTTTTAGCAAGCCCTCCTAATCCCCGGTCTAGAACGATCCCTCACTTATCCATTCTACTACAATTGTCAAACGAGGGTTTAATTTGAGTGTCAAGTAAAATCTCGCATCAAATTTTGGCGCCGTTGCCGGGGATTAGCAACTTTGCTAATCCTTTGTCTTTATTTTTATATTTTGTTTTTCGTGCATTCTTATTTCAGATTCTTAGTTTGTTTGTTTCCTTGTTTTTTAGGTACTGTGTATGACTCGTAGCTCTCGGCCTATTATAGAGAACATCTCCGACTTTGACGGTGATTTTGAACGCACTTTGAGGAGAACGAGGAGTCAACAAGAGCCACCACAACCTCCACCACAACCTGGGCTTGAAGAAGACGAAGTAGGTGTAGAAGAAAAACCCACGGATCAGATTTTTGAAGAAGAACAAGCCATGGCAGCAGATAATAGAACCATCAAGGAGCTTTCGGCCTCGGGTTTGGATAATGCATTGCCTCTTTGTATCCAATACCCCACGGCTGCAGAGGGGAAGACTGAGGAATTTGAACTCAAATCCAGTTTGTTACACCATATTCCGAAGTTCCATGGCTTGTCTATGGAAGACCCCAACAAACACTTGAAGGAGTTCGAGGTGGTTTGTTCGAGCATGACCCCCGTCAATGTGGATGGGAGTATATTGAAGATGAAGGCCTTTCCATTTTCACTTATGGACAAGGCCAAAGATTGGCTCTACGAACTAGCCCCGGGAACTGTGACTTCGTGGGAGAGTATGAAGCGTGCTTTCTTGGAGAAATTCTTCCCTACTTCGAGAGTGATTCTCCTACGGAAGAAAATTAGTGGTATTCAACAGAATCATGGTGAGACATTCCCGGCTTATTATGAGCGCTTCAAGGGCCTTGCAGCTTCATGTCCTCAACATCAAATGAAGGAGGAACTTCTCCTTCAATATTTCTATGAGGGCCTCCTTCCTATCGAACGTCAAATGCTTGATGCATCAGCGGGAGGAGCATTGGTGGACAAAACACCAAGGGATGCCAAGATTCTCATAGCCAACCGAGCGCTCAACGCTCAACAATATGAAGGAGTGGGCCAAAGGGAAGCCCCACGGCAACAAAGTATAAATGAGGTGAGTGCTATTTCTGAAATTCAATCACAACTTGCTAATCTTAATTCTCTTGTTTCTCAGGTTGTGATTGGTCCAAAAGCACAAGAACACCAAGTTTGTGGCGTGTGCTCAATTCAAGGGCATCCATCCGACAAGTGCCCTCAACTAATCGAGAATGGTGGTTGGGAATCTGCCAATGCAATTGGTTTCCAAGGACAAAATCAAAACAACCCATACTCGAACACTTACAATGCCGGATGGAGGGACCATCCAAACTTCAAATGGAGGGAGCCACAACAAGCTGCCCAACAAGGAGGATTTAGGCCAAACCCCCCTGGTTTTTATTCCAAGCCGTATGCACCCCAACAATCCCAACAACCTTCGGCATCATCTCATTCAGGTACGTCTTTGGAAAGTAATCAAGCTATGCAATTACTAACCTCTATTTCGCAGGGGTTGCAAAATCAAAACAACCGGATAGAAAATAACGAGAAGGAGATGATGGATATGAAGAAACAAATAGGGCAGATTTCTGAGTTCCTTGGACAGATTAGAGAGCAAGGAAAGCTTCTTAGCTCAACCACAGTCCATCCAAAGGGAGGATTCGAATCCGCCAAGGCCATCACCCTAAGGGGTGGAAAAGAAGTTGGGACCGAGCCAAACAATCCCAAATCTGCCCAGAGAGTAGATGAAGAGAAGACACAACCTGAGGCAGATCACCCTAACTCGGCCAAATCAGGTAATTTAAGTTCAAATTCATGTACTTCACGTCCTAATCTGCCCAATGTACCTTTTCCTCGCAGGTTCATGCAAGAAAAAAAGGAAGAAAGCGAGAAGGACATTCTTGAAACGTTCCGGAAGGTGCAAGTGAACATACCGCTTCTCGATGCAATCAAACAGGTTCCAAAGTATGCTAAATTCCTCAAGGACCTGTGCAATACAAAGAGAAGGAGGACAAACAAAGAGGTAGTGAAGGTAAGCGAGAATGTGTCCGCTGTTTTGCAACGTAAACTGCCTACCAAGTGCAAAGACCCCGGTAGTTTCACGATTCCTTGTGTGATTGGACATAATCGTTTTGAACATGCCATGCTTGATTTAGGTGCATCCATAAATGTCATGCCTTATTCTATTTATGCATCTATGAATTTGGGTGAATTAAAACAAGATGGTGTAATTATACAATTGGCCGATCGTTCTAACGCGTATCCAAAAGGAGTTTTGGAAGATGTGCTGGTGCAGGTGAACCATTTAATTTTTCCAGCTGATTTCTACGTCCTAGACATGGAGGATTCAGCCCATTCTACATCTTTGCCGATTCTCCTTGGTAGGCCATTCATGAAGACAGCCCGAACAAAGATTGATGTATACAAAGGCACCTTGACAATGGAATTCGATGGGGAAGTGATTGATTTTAATATTTCTGAAACTATGAGATATCCCGTTGATGACCATTCTTGTTTTTCCATTGATGTTATCGATTCTTTGGCGCAGGTATACCTTGAAGAATTGAACGAGGACGCCCTGGAAACAACCATCACTAAGGCCATAGAGCGCAAAAATGAAGGATTTGGGCCAATGCAAGGCCACGGCAAGGAGGAGGAATTCTTTGCAATGGGTTCTAGTGAAGAAATAATTGAGGTTGTGGCAGCCCTTGAGTCATTGCCACAACAATATGGTAAGGTTCCACTCTCACTTTCCAATTCAGTTTCCACTAAGATGCTACCTTCTGTTGTTCAGGCACCATCGCTTGAACTTAAGCCGTTGCCGGACCATTTGAAGTATGTGTTTTTGGGAGAAAGCGAAACATTGCCCGTCATCATTTCATCAAGTCTCACGGCAATGGAGGAGGAGAAGCTTGTGAGGGTGCTGCGAGAGCACAAAACGGCCATAGGGTGGACTTTGGCCGACATTAAAGGAATAAGCCCTACCACATGCATGCACCGTATACTTCTTGAGGAGGGGGCTAAACCAACTCGAGAGGCTCAACGCCGTCTCAACCCTCCGATGATGGAAGTGGTGAAGAAAGAAATAATCAAGCTTTTAGATTGCGGAGTGATCTACCCTATCTCCGATAGCCGTTGGGTCTCTCCAGTTCAAGTCGTTCCCAAGAAGTCCGGAGTAACTGTTATCAAGAATGATGAGAATGAGCTCGTGCCTACACGCATTCAGACTGGATGGCGAGTATGTATCGATTACCGGAAGCTAAATGCCATGACTAGGAAAGATCACTTTCCTTTGCCATTCATCGACCAGATGCTCGAAAGGTTAGCCGGTCATGCTTTTTACTGTTTTCTTGATGGATACTCTGGATATAACCAAATTGTGATAGCCCCGGATGATCAAGAGAAGACCACATTCACATGTCCCTTTGGAACATTTGCTTATCGTCGCATGTCATTTGGCTTATGCAACGCACCGGCCACTTTCCAAAGGTGTATGGTAAGTATATTTTCCGATTTTGTTGAAAAGATCATTGAGGTTTTCATGGATGATTTCAGTGTATTTGGGAGTTCATTTGATAATTGCTTGGATAATCTGACCTTAATTTTGAAACGATGTGTTGAAACTAACCTTGTCTTGAATTGGGAGAAATGTCACTTTATGGTGAAACAAGGTATAGTTTTAGGACATATTGTTTCAGAAAAAGGAATTGCAGTAGATAAATCGAAAATAGACCTTGTACGTCACTTACCCTCTCCTACTTCGGTTAGAGAGGTACGTTCGTTTCTTGGCCATGCAGGGTTCTATAGGCGTTTTATCAAGGACTTCTCTAAGATGTCCAACCCTCTTTGCCGATTGCTTCAAAAAGATGTGCCATTCAAGTTTGATGAAGAGTGTAATTCGGCATTTAACCAACTCAAGGAGAAGCTAGTCTCGGCCCCCATTATTGTACCTCCAGATTGGAGCCTTCCGTTCGAGCTCATGTGCGATGCATCCGACTATGCATTAGGAGCTGTTCTAGGACAAAGAAGAGACAAGCGGCCGCATGTCATATACTATGCCTCTCGGACTCTCAATGATGCCCAATTGAACTACTCCACGACGGAAAAAGAACTTCTAGCTGTGGTTTTTGCTTTAGATAAATTCCGTTCATATTTAATTGGTACTAAAGTAATCGTTTATTCTGATCATGCAGCTTTGAGGTACTTGCTCACGAAAAAGGAAGCAAAGCCGAGGCTTATCCGTTGGATTCTTCTTCTTCAAGAATTTGATATTGAAATCCGGGATAAGAAAGGAAGGGAGAATGTAGTGGCTGACCATTTAAGCCGAATGATCCACGAGGAGCATGAACATGCCGTACCTATCCCTGAAACTTTTCCCGATGAGCAGCTGCTATCCATTGAGGTAAGTGAACCATGGTATGCAGATTTAGTGAATTACTTGGTGGCTAAACAAATTCCAAATGAACTAAACAAGCACCAACGTGATAAGCTTAAAAATGATGCACGTTTCTATGTTTGGGATGACCCTTATTTGTGGAAGTATTGCTCAGATCAAATTGTACGTAGATGTGTGCATGATTCTGAATTTCACTCAATTCTAAGCTTTTGTCACACATATGCATGTGGTGGTCATTTTGGCACACAACGCACTGCCCTCAAGGTTCTAGAGTGTGGTTTTTATTGGCCGACTATATTTAGGGATGCTAGAACCTTTTGTATGTCTTGTGATCGTTGCCAACGAATGGGTAACATAGGTACCAAGGACCAAATGCCGCAAACCCCTGTCTTTAATGTTGAAATTTTTGATGTTTGGGGCATTGATTTCATGGGCCCTTTCCCTCCATCTTATGGTTTCACTTATATCTTGCTAGCCGTTGATTATGTTTCTAAATGGGTGGAAGCAAAAGCCACCCGTACTAACGATTCTAAGGTGGTTGCAGATTTCGTGAAAACTAACATTTTTGCTAGGTTTGGAATGCCGAGAGTAATCATAAGTGATGGAGGGTCTCACTTTTGCAATCGGACCATTGAGGCGTTGCTAAGAAAGTACCATGTCAACCATAAGGTCTCCACACCTTACCATCCTCAAACAAATGGCCAAGCCGAGGTGTCTAACCGAGAAATCAAACAAATTTTGGAGAAGACCGTTGGACCAACAAGGAGGGATTGGAGCTTACGTTTAGATGATGCACTGTGGGCATATCGTACGGCATACAAAACACCCATTGGGATGTCACCTTTTCGGCTCGTCTATGGTAAGCCATGTCATTTGCCCGTAGAGTTAGAGCACAAGGCACATTGGGCCGTGAAGATTTTCAACATGGACATAGATGCAGCGGGAGTTCATAGGAAGCTCCAATTGAATGAACTTGAGGAGATTCGGAATGAAGCCTATGAGAATGCCCGGATGTACAAAGCCAAGACCAAAGCATTCCATGATAAAATGATTCGAACCAAGACCTTCACAGTTGGGCAGAAAGTGTTACTTTTTAACTCTCGCCTACGTTTGTTTCCTGGTAAGTTGCGTTCTAAATGGATTGGCCCGTTTGTTGTTACTAATGTTTTCCCTCATGGTGCAGTGCAAATCAAAAGTTCAAGGACGCAGCAAGAATTCAAAGTGAATGGGCATCGATTGAAGCCCTATTACGAGATGTTTGAGGAGCATGTCGTGGAGGAGGTACCCCTCCATGCCGTGGAACCTAGTCAAGCTTAAACGGAGGTACCGTCCGGCTGCAAGACGTAAAAGAAAGCGCTTCGTGGGAGGCAACCCATGCATCCGAATAGAGAAGAACTTGGAAACCCCTTTAAGAGACTTATTTTTATTCCTTTCTTTTTCTTTACTGCCTTTACTTTGCTTTCTTTCTCGAATTTGTTTATTTGCTTGCTCTGTTGTGACTTTCTGCTTAAAACATTGAGGACAAAGTTTGATTTAAGTGTGGGGGGGGTAAACAATTTGTATTTGCATGAATTTCGTGGGATTTATTCACCTTTCACTTAGAATGTTGTTTCTTGATGTTTTAAGCGTTTTTAGAGTGTTTTAGTGTGTTTTATAGTGTCTTGGTATAAAACTCCAAAAATTTGATAAAAAAAAAAAAAAAAAAAAAAAAAAAGAAAAAATTTCTTTTCTTTGTTGCTATTTCGTTTCTGCCTTGTTAGGTTGTTTAGTTGTTATTGTTTGTTTGTTTATTAATTGTGTGAGTCTATGATTGTAACATTGAGAAAATGTTTGATTTATTGATAGGCACTGCTAAACAAAGAAAGATGGTGCTTCACAAAGGGTGTTTGCTTGAGGCCCCACTACGTGGCTTTACTCTTGAAGCGGAAGGCGTAGGAACAGAAGGCGTAGGAGCGGAAGGCGTAGGAACAGAAGGCATCGGAGCGGAAGGCATAGGAGCAGAAGGCATCGAAGATAGAGCATTCCAGGCCTCAATACTTGGCCAAGCGCTGGATGAGCCAGGAAAAAGGTGCCTCTGGAGGAAAGACGAAAACCTTTGACGGTCACTGTGAATCCGACCTTCAGACTCTTGTAGCTCATCAAGCTTCCTCTTCATGCCCGTCGAATAGTTGTTTGCAAGCACGTGCAAACTTCTATTCTCATACTTCAGCTGCTGGATCTCCTGCTTGAGACTTTCCACCTCTGCCATCAATGATTCCACCTGACGGGAGCGGGCAAGCAGGCGTTGGCCCATGTTGGACACAGAACTCGCACACTGAACACTAAGTGCGAGGGACTCTTGAACGGCCAACTCATCGGACCGTCCTGACAGCAGCCTACTATCTTTCGGAGTGAGGAGGTTCCTAGCTACTATTGTAGCTGTTGTGGCGTCCTGCATCACGGAGTCTTCACCTGTGAGAGGACCGTTAGAAGAAAAGAAAGAAGGGCGCCATACGTTACCTTGACGCGGCGCGCCCGCATCACTGCTAAGGCTCAATTCCAAGCTAAGGTTCGATGAGTTTGCCATTTTTCAAAAGTGTTCAAGGGGTGGATGGAGTTAATTCTCAAAGGGCCGGAGTCGATTTTTCAAGAATGGGATTTCTTCAGAGTGTATTTGTTGGGGTGATCGATAGCTCCATAAAAAGCCATGGCGACGCGTCCACCGATTCAGAGATCCGGATTTTCCTCCGCAAATTTCGACGACGCATTCGCGGCTTTTCAGAAAACGCGTTCAGCTTTGTCAAAAGATATCTGACAAAGCTGATAACACGTGGAGGCCATCATCTCAATTACACGTCTTTAGCCGACAAGCGCAAAGTTCGGCGACGCTTTCTCTGCTTTTCAGAAGACGCGTGCAGCTTTGTCAAAAAGAGCCGCATCTGCACTACCACGTGTCGTTCAGAAAGCGAAGGGGCGTCGTTCAGAAATCGAAGGGGCGCCTGCTCAGAAATCGAAGAGGCGTGTTCAGAAATCGAAGAGGCGTGTTCAGAGATCGAAGAGGCGCCACTATTTCAAAAAGCCAGATTTGCGGGATCAAAACGTTTGTCGACAAAGGTAAAAAATACCACCACTTGATATTATCTCTATATATGTCGACCTTCGTCTTTTATGGCAGGGCAAACCTGAAGAAAAATGCCCAACTCTCCCTCACCTCTGAGGGCGTACTCCCAGCAAAGCCTTTCGAAAGACTCAATTCTTTCTTCTTCCCCAAAGATGATACCAGATGCCTGGAGTACATATGACCCAGGAGGAAACAGCACAACAAATACATGTGCTGATTCATTCACCGCTTCTTCAAAAGCAAAGGTATCTCATATCATCAAGGTCAAAAGCAAAAGTATCTCATATCATGCTCTTTCCCTGTCTTTTTCTTTGTCCTTGTTCTTACTCGCATGGCAAAGTAAAACAAGCAATCAGCCGGCACTTGGAGTCAGTCTTCCGTTCTGGAGCCAACTGCCTGGAATCTATTCCTGATTGCTTACCTAGCGTTGCTCTCGAGTAGTCATCTTTAACGGTTGATACACTTTCGGAGAAGGGACCACTTCTGCAAAGGGGAGCGAGTAAGGCAAGTGCAAATGATACATTGAAGCATGTGGAGACAAACATAGGCTGAGTTATCCTCCAACCCTTTTCAATACGAATTGGAAAGATTGAACAAAGAAACAGATAAAAGGGATAAGCTCAGACCTTCGGGGGAGACCAAAAGAACCATCCTGCTGCCCAGTTCAAGAAGTAGCACAAAGGAAAATCAACGATGGGCAGAAACCAGTTCAAGAGTAAGCCTGTGGAATCACAAAGATCAAAAGCCTCAATGCAATTACCAAGGAGAAGATGGAATTTACACTCTATAACCAGATTTGCGTCTCTAAACTCTTCTCTTTGTTAATTACATTATGCCATGTTTAGTATGTTTAAGTGCTTTTTGTGTATTTACTTATGCTTTGTGTGAATCTATGCTTAAAACATTGAAGACAATGTTTGATTTAAGTGTGGGGGGGTAACTAAGTATATTTGATGCAAATTCGTGGGATTTATTCACCTATCACTTCACATGTTGTTTCTCACTGTTTTAAAACTGTTTTAGTGTGTTTTGTCTTAAAAATTCGAAAATCCCATAAAAATTTGAAAAAAAAATTGTTTTGAAAAACCCAAAAAGAGTTGTTTTAAAGTTGTTTTAAAGTTGTTTTTGTGTGTGTGTTTGTGTCTTAGGATACCTTCCAACACAATAATAAGGATTTGGTTTGTAATTGCATGACTGTTAAAAAGAGTTATTAACATAGAGAAAAGTTTGATTTACTTTTGGTATATGCTTGGTTATGGTTATAATGTATGACTTCACATGCAATCATAAAAGAAAATTTAGTTTTTGTAACATGCCTGAAGGAAAGAACTCAAACAAATGCTACAACCCTGAGAGACTTGAGCCTATAACGTTCTTTGGAGAGTATAATCTGTGATTTCTTGTTTTCTAAAGTCGTTGCATGATCTCATTATTCTTTGCTTGGTTACTACTTAGAAGGCGTTTCATCATATAGTTCCAAATGCTAGAACTCATGCCCATTTCATTCAAAGCATGTTATTGATTTGCATAACACATATTCAAGATGAAGTTGTGTAGTTGCCACCATAGCCAAATAGCCTCACTTCCCATATTTCGTATATGTTGTAAGTTGTACCCCCGTTGAGCCGTGTTAGCCCATGTTCTTTGTTAACCCACTTTTTCCTCACCTAGCCTAGTTTAGGACAATCCCCATCCTTGTTCTTAAAAGATAGTGAGCATGACTTAATTGAATTCCTTTTGAGTTACATTATGAAAGAAAATAAGTGTGGGGGAGAGAATGTTTAAGTGTTTATGTTTTGAGATTCAAAAAAAAAAAAAAAAAAAAAAAAAAAAAAAAAAAGAATAAGTGATTGAAGAAAGGTTCCAAAACACCAATTCTGGGCGTAAATTGTCTAAATTCTCCCTTTTTTTTGTTCAAAAGTTGAGTTTTCATTCAAAAGTGAATTCTAAGTTGATTCAAATGCTTTGCTCACTATTTCTTTAAGAACCTTTGTTTTCCATATCCCTTCTTTGTTATCCACATACCCCAAGCCCCGTTACAACCCTTGACTTCTATCTTGAGTGTTGTGTATTTCAATTTGTGGAGTTTGAACTTGGTATGAGCTTATGGTGTCACTGGTTCTCGCATCTAAGTAGTAGCATTCTATTCATGAGATCATATCTAAACATGCTTATTAACTCCAGAAATTGCTTCCTTTGAAATACATATATGTGAGTGTTCGTTTTTATGTTTACATCAATCTTCTCACATATAACTAGTTTAGGGTGTGTAGTCAGAAAATCTGAGTGAGAATCGAGTTCACATCTTGTAAGGAATTGAGCAAATTCTCTAAGGCATGTTACTACATTCAAAACATGGTTTTAAATGCTTAATTGTGAACTAGTATATGGTGACTTTGATTAAGAATGTACTTAAGTGTGAAGATGACTAAAATCTGTGAGAATGATGATTTTTAACTTGTCATGTGCATTGGAAATCCCTAAGACGGTTGTTGGAAGGTTTAGGTTGTGTTTTACGTGTTTAGTGTCGTTTTGTTTATTTGTTTTTATTCTGTTTTGCTCGAGGACTAGCAAAAGCTAAGTGTGGGGGTATTTGATAGGAGCATATTCATGCGACTTAAATGGCTTGTTCTCGTGCATTTACGTTATGTTTCTCTCGTTATTTTAGTCCTTTATGCTTCTTTTGTGTGTTTTTAGGTTCTAAGGGCCTAGGGAGCAAGAAAGTGCATTTTGAGGCCTTTTGGAGCATTTTTGGGCATGGATTGGATAGCTTATCCATGGAGCCAAGAGGATGGACGAATTTGAAGGCCTTGTATGCACTTGAAGACACAAAACAATGGCCCTAACCCAATTACATTCACCTTGCCTTGGGCTTAACACAAACACCATTCCTTGCCATGCAAGGGGGAGCAATTTGGGTCCATTTCATGTACTTAAACTCTAGCCCAATCCACAATCACTTCAAAGCCATGCAAAACCTTTCAACACCCTTTAATCTTCCCCCTTTAAGTTATGATTTTATTTCCTAACCCTACATGCATTATTTATTAGTATCTTTACAAGACATTATCATTGCATAACATTCCATTTCCACCTCTTTCCCACCTAATTCACATGCCTTCATTCATTCTTTATTCCACTTACACTCATCATCACACACCTTAGCAATCAACACATGTAATCACATGCATCACAACCACAAAGAACCATCCCCAAAACACTTTGCCGTGAGTTCCCACTCCCATTTCCAGCTTTTCATAACTTTTCCTAGTTGTTTTATTACATACATTCCCCCTTCATTATTCCAAACACATGCACCCATAATCATTCATCCCCTCCTAGCTGCAATATTCCCTCTTTTGTTCCCCCATTTCACCTATAAATAAGCATCCAACACTCCTCAAAATTCACTTACTCTTCCATACACATTTTCAGTTACAAACACCAAGCAACAAACCCATTGCATTGCCGTGAGTCCCACTTCATTTTCTGCATATTTTCTCTTCATTCTTCCATCTCCAACCACTCCCTACTCCATTCCACATACACCTAAAGCCCTTAAGCTCACCTTAGACCTTGTGCTACAACAACGAGGAAGAAAAGAGTGCTTAAACGTTCATACAATTCAAGTTTGAGTTGTTGGAATGTTTAGGTGTTTCTTTGATTTCAAAGTTTAAATTTAATTCTCTTTGTTTTGTACGTATGAGAAGGGAAGAGAAGAGTGCCTAAACGTTCATACAATTCACGTTTGAGTTGTTGGAATGTTTAGGTGTTTCTTTGATTTCAAAGTTATGAGGAACTAAACCCCCTTTAGCTAGGGGGTGATTCGAAACTATGTTTATATTTGCAATTTGAATTGATTACGTTTGGTTGGAATTTCATAAGTTGTGGATTCAATTCGTTTAACTGTTTGATTGATAACTTATTTATGTATGTTCATTGAGATTGCAAGCTTAATTTTCATGCATAAATATGACGCTAAAATATAAGTGAATTTCACCTAATCGCTATGAACTTATATTCACAAGTAGTGGAGGTTGCTTATAAACAATCGCGTTAAACGAATTCTTGGCATAAGTTTCATGCGTATTCCATAGTAACGATTGCCTCGTCGATGTTTATGATTTCCGTTGAACTTAATGATCTTTGTTGAATGTCTCTATCATGCGTATTCCATAGTTAGGGACTTTGATTAAGAATAATTTGGTTGTAATGCGTATTCCATTCAATCCAACGAATTTAGGGAAATCTGAAAGTTAATCTAAGCGGATCTAATTAACTTGGAGCATTGAGTTTCACAACTTATCGAAAGACCAACTGAGAATCAATTTTGTTTTGCAAGTGTAACATGTGTGGAGAAGAACCCCTTGGCTATTCCATCATCCATATTTTTATCACATTCATATTTACATTTTGCCTTTAATTATATTCTGTCTTTTTAATTTAATATCGTCCAACCACAATTCCCCCCCCCTATTTTGTTAAGTCTTAATCATTCGTATTTGTTTTATTTTTGTATCTTTAAGCTTTTGGAGTCATAAACAATTGCAAATTCGTCTAAATCAAGTTCTAGCTTCTATTTGAGTCAATTTGATTGTTTTAGACAATTTGAGTTTTTCAAAGCCTTTCTGAGTCATAGTAGTCTTGTTAAGAGTTTTTTTAATTTAGTTTTTATGTTTTTAAGTCAATTTAGAAGGTTTTAGCAAGCCCTCCTAATCCCCGGTCTAGAACGATCCCTCACTTATCCATTCTACTACAATTGTCAAACGAGGGTTTAATTTGAGTGTCAAGTAAAATCTCGCATCAGTGTGCCGACGAGGACGTCGGGCCCCTAAGGGGGGGTGGATTGTGACATCCCACATCACTCAGGGGTGTGATCCTTATATATATATATATATATATATATATATATATATATATATATATATATATATATATATATATATATATATATATATATTCCTATCCTTACCTAGCACAAGGTCTTTTGGGAGCTCATTGGCTTCGAGTTCCGTAGGAACTCCGAAGTTAAGCGAGAAGTGCGCTAGAGCAATCCCATGATGGGTGACCCATTGGGAAGTTGCTTGTGAGTTTCCAAAAACAAAACCGTGAAGGAATGGTAAGCCCAAAGCGGACAATATCGTGCTACGGTGGTGGAGCGGGCCCGGAAAGTGATCCGCCTCGGGTCGGGATGTGACAAATCTAACAAAATCTACTGTTTGACAAAAAACATTCTTATATTTTAAGGACAAACCCGTCTTAAAAATTATTATCTATTTTATAGTTTTGTGAAAATGATTTTCAGGGGTGTTTTAGTCATTTTTAATTTAAATTTGATGTTTGGGTGGTTTAGAATAAAGAATAGAACTTGATTTCGTAAGCACGTAGGCGGAAACAACGCTTAATTCGAAGTTAGAACAAAGAATTTAGAAGTGTTTTTAAGTTGCAAGGCATTTTGGTCTTTTTGACCAAGATTTATTACAAATAGAAAGTTTAATTCAAAAATCAGAAAACCTGGCTTTCCAAAAATGAAACATTTTAGCCACAGTTTTCTCTGATAGGCCGGGATTGGATAACAAGTCAGCCTGCTGGTCACTAACCAGACCCAACCGTAACTTTCGATTCCTACCACCAACAACAGCGAGGCTGTTGGCTTTGGATTCATATCATCGATCCCAGTTGATCCCCTTCACCCTATTACCATTGTAGATGATAGGATTAGCTCGTAAGCACCAGACACCCTAAAACCTTATGTTACATAATTGTCATTTCCAGCAAATAACGTGGTGGCACACCACTTGTGTGTGTGTGTAGTCCTCGTCCCTATGAGAAAAACCCCATCTTTCATATCAATCATCCGACCTCTAACAACGGCGCGATGAGCCTCAGAAGTTTTGGGCACCGAGGCTTTGCCAGCGGTTTTGATCATTTTCCAGCCACTTCTTAAGGTCAGCGCATGTATAAAAAAATCACCAAGCGCGTGATGCGTGGGAAAAATTGAGTTTTCGTTTGAAGTTGGACAAAAACCTGAGTTTTCGTTTGTAGAAAATCACCACACGCGGCGATGCGTTTTGATAACGAGATATTGTCGATGCATTGAGCCCATACCCAATATCGGTTTATTGAAACTCAATGTGATGGTTCAATTATTTAATTTTTGAGTTAATTGACCGTCACTCGAATTTTGTAATTAATGACAATCCAAATATTGAATTTTCGTGAAATTGGAATAGGATGTTCTTGAGGCTTGATAGAGCTTAGTTGGCTCATCACCCTGATGTGTCATTCTCGGTTGACGTTTGTCTCATTTACATACAAGTAGCATTGTGCCTTATTTTGCGTGTCAATCTTGATAAGATTCAAGTGGAGTGTCATGTACAATATTAGGTTCTATTAGAGCATTGTTGGCTCATCACAGACATGTGATGTCTCAGTGACTTGCACATTGTTTTGCATGATGATTCAATTGTGTTGATTCTGGAAGTGTGTAGGACTGGGTGATTTTAATATTATGTGATAAACTATTTTTCATATTAAAATTCTTGTGTTATATACTTTGTGGATGTAGCATGGATTTATAACTGTTTTGTTACACAATCATCAATCTACTTAGTGAAATGTATATTTATATGCATGTTTGAAAGACTCGTGAACTAAGAAGGCTAGTAGAGGACCAGTATCCTGAAATACTTTCTCTTTGATTTCATGTGTGGATCTTAAATCTCTAGTGACTTACCTTTCTTTTTTATTCCATGAGTGCGTCTAGCATCCTGCAAATACTCTATGTATGAATGCCATTAAGTGTGTCAAGATCCCAACATTCTATTCGGTTCCATTGAGTGCGTCTGGAACCGTTCATCACATGGTTCTATAGAGTGCATCTGGAAACCTATTTCCTATCTTGTGTGCCCTTTCTATCCAACTCCATGAGTACGTCTAGAATGTGGAATGTTGTGCCTTATTATACAAAGGATTTATGAAATATATAAGATAGGAAATAGGATTTGTGAATGAGGTTAACTTTTATATACAAACGATTTGTGAAATATTTTATAACTGGATTGACTTTTTAATCACATATGTCGTTTATTGTCAATCAAATAAGCTTTGTAGCTTATCCAGGTTTCTGCTTTGCCCGATGCACCGTTCCTACGATGTATGTAGGATTGTTTTCTTACAGAGTACTAGTAGTGGTTAATGAAGAGGATTTCAAGAGGTGTAGCTGGTGTATGCAGTGCACTAAAGAGTGGGGTTTGTTACCCTTCTTTTAAATCCATTTCCACTAAATATTTGATGTATATTATGTATAAGTCCCAGTTCACTCTATATATTATTGTACCACTATTTTCTACTGCCACGTGTTGATCCTGAAAGTATCTTAGGGCGTGACACCCAAGCTGCCACCATCCCTGTTTCTATGGAGCTTGAACTCTGGGGAAGCATGTAAGCTTTCGCGGCTATGGAGCTCTGCATGGAGAGAAAGGGTAGGGAAGGGAGGAGAATCTAATAAAATCTTTGGGAGAAGGGTGGGATTGTTCATAGCCTTTCACATGTATATTTTCTTTTATAAAATCCACCAAAATCTACAATTTAATAATATCCTATCAAATTGAAACTTTCTACTACGCCTAGATTTGATACACTTACTTAAAGCCCATTAAAATCTTAAATGACTGCGTATGGATTCGCATGAATTTTAAAATGCTTCTTAAAATTCTAATGGACTGCTCTTAAATTTAAAATCCTAATCGCAAATATTTTTGTAAAAAGGTTTGTTTTTTTATGCCAACAATTGATTATGACAACAATTGTTTACATTTGTGATTAAATTACGTTTACGAGGCGTACAATAATAAATTTGCACACATCAACAATGGATGATGAATTGTTTACACATCAACGATGGATGATGAATTGTTTACATAATGTTCTTCTAATTTTTCTTTTTTGTTTGAGTACATATTTTGAATTTAACCAAACTATATGGATACAACTAAATAGCAATTTTATTTTTTATTTTTTATTTTTTTTACAAATGATAGAATAACTTATATTATATTCATCTAAACTCAAGGGAGGAGGATTCGAACACGTGACTTCGAGTATATGAACGAATATTCTTAACCAACTGAGCTAAAAGTCAACTGAAATTACAATTTTTAAGTTACAAGTACTCAAGTGAAAATTGAACTAAACCATAAAGATCAAAGTTGTAATTTAATCATAATAATTGACATCTGTAGGCGAGCGATTGATGGAAATGGATTGGGATTTCTATGTGTAGTAAATCTGCATAACATGTTTATTTTGGTCACAGGATCTGCATAACATGCTTAAGCAGTAGTTTTATGATGTTGAGTTCTGGAATAGTTAGGCTGGTTTGTTTTGTTTGAGTTATGGTGGGTTATCAAGAATGGCAAAACATAGGCCCCGTTTGGGATTGCATTTTTTTTTTTTTTACCAAAAAACAGCTTCACTTTAAAATGAAGCACCCAAGACCTGTTTGGTAAGTATCTAGAGACCCGCTTATTTTTAAAGTTTGGGCCTAAAAATACCAGCTTTTAAAAGCACCAATTAGGTTGCTTTTTAAAGTCACTTATTTTTTAAGCAAATAATAAAAAAACACGGAGGTTTAATTTAATTTTTCTAAATGACCTAATCTATCCCTGAATTTTAAGCACTAAAATTATACCCTAATCTGATTGATACCCTAGCTAAATATTTATGCACATCTCTACACAGCCTCACCTT